>NC_060169.1:24539610-24544884 GCF_021292245.1 Micropterus dolomieu | reverse complement strand
AGGGCGCCAGTGGCGAATTTGCCAATCTTGGTGTTCTCTGGCAAATGCCAAACGTCCTGCATGGTGTTGGGCTGTAAGCACAACCCCCACCTGTGGACTTCGGGCCCTCATACCACCCTCATGGAGTCTGTTTCTGACTGTTTGAGCAGACACATGCACATTTGTGGCCTGCTGGAGGTCCTTTTGCAGGGCTCTGGCAGTGCTCCTCCTGCTCCTCCTTGCACAAAGGCGGAGGTAGCGGTCCTGATGCTGGGTTGTTGCCCTCCTACGGCCTCCTCCACGTCTCCTGATGTACTGGCCTGTCTCCTGGTAGCGCCTCCACGCTCTGGAAACTACGCTGACAGACACAGCAAACCTTCTTGCCACAGCTCGCATTGATGTGCCATCCTGGATGAGCTGCACTACCTGAGCCACTTGTGTGGGTTGTAGACTCAGTCTCATGCTACCACTAGCGTGAAAACACTGCCAGCATTCAGAAGTGACTAAAACATCAGCCAGGAAGCATAGGAACTGAGAAGTGGTCTGTGGTCACCACCTGCAGAACCACTCCTTTATTGGGGGTGTCTTGCTAATTGCCTATAATTTCCACCTGTTGTCTATTCAATTTGTACAACAGCATGTGAAATTGATTGTCAATCAGTGTTGCTTCCTAAGTGGACAGTTTGATTTCACAGGAGTGTGACTGACTTGGAGTTAAATTGTGTTGTTTAAGTGTTCCCTTTATTTTTTTTGAGCAGTGTACTTGTACTTGATCTGTGATCATAACCCCCAACTGAATTCCCCCCAAAAATAAGCAATATTATTTCGTCTATTAATATATCGAGATATATTTCTTTCAAGCTTATATTTCTACTAAGAAATGTTGATCACACTTTATTTGTAGAGCACTTATCAACAGAGTACAAAGTGCTTTCACAGAAGATAAAAAAACATTAAAATCATAGCAGTTAAAAAAGACAACAATAAAATACAACTTACAATGTCTTTAAAGCATGTCTTTAAAAGGAGTAGATTATTTATCTGCACTTGTAACAAACCTGTCTAGATGAATCAATTCAGTAAATATAATATAATTACTGTCTTGTTACCTAATCAGTTAATAACACTTTCTCTCCAAAACGCTGTCATCTTTGCTGTAATTTGAATGTGTGTAAAGATACAGCTGTTGCGGTGTCAAATTAACAAACCATCAGAGTACTGTTGAGTTAAAACACTAAAAGAGGAAGTTGCCTCCCAAAAAAAAACTCCTTGATTAATGAGCCTCACCTTTACTGGTCTATTGAGCTCCCTCCTGGTGAAACGCATGACTATGAGAGCCAGAGCTGTCAGACCATAAAACACCCACTGAGCAAAGCTGAAGTAGTTAATAAGGGTGTTGATATCTGCTGGGATAATGTAGAAAAGAGACAGAACACCCTAAAACAGAGAGAAAGGCGCTTGTAAACATTTAAAGAAGTCGGACGATCATGTCAGACTATATTGAAAAGGATCCAAGGAAACTCATTGAGTATGTAGGACTCACATTGAATATGAGAGCAGGGGAAGGAGTGTAGTGCTTCAGACTTATATAGGATAAGATTTTCACCAGGTGACCCTCTCTACCAGATACATAGGCCAGTCTGTGAGAAGATAAAGACAGAAATGTGTGCTGTCTTGTTGTACTGTACTTTCCTGACTTCTTGTCTATTTCCCTCTTCTCTGTCAAAGTCTTTCCAACTCTAATGCACATCAGTTTTCTCACTTTCAAACTTTGTTTATTCATGCCTTTTTTTCCTTATACAAACAAAAATGCACAGCACAAAGGTATTCTTTAGTTTCTTCCGTATTTCATATATAATGTGACAGTTGTCTGTTTTACCTGCCAGCAGTGAAGCAGCTTCCATTGGCAGAGCCGAACGTAGAGAAGACAACAAAGAGGGGAACGATCCAAGACAGAGGGTAAAGGACTCTGTCTCCAAAAGTCTGAGAAGGCACAAACAAATCCTTCAGAAAAGACAGGGGAGCAGAATACTGAGCTGTTACTGAGGTTTAATCTAAAATTCTCTGGAATAAATAAAAGTACACATACTGTATACATATGTGAAAATGGGTTCTCATTACTGTACATTTGTTATTTAACACCACACTGACAGGTCATTACCAGCTATTTTGAAAACACTTTGCCCCCCACTTCTCTATTACCTTCTATGTTTCTTACCACAGCAACAGCTGGAGACAACAGCAGCTCAGTGGTGGTCATAACAGTAAAGTAAGCAACGTTGACCAACACATAGCACACAGATACCAAAGGGATCCCGATGAGGATGGCAAGGGGCAAGTTCCTGAGATCAATTGACAGATAAACACATTGCATATTGTACACATTTGAACAGAATATAGGCTGTGCTTCATATATCTGATAGAAATGATCTGTTCGAAGATGTAAAAAGCATGCCTTCTTGTTTGTTCAATATAATATTGTGAACTCAAGTGCACTTAAAGGTTATGCAGCCTACCACGTCAGACACGATACTCTGACTTTGTCTAATGACCTCTTAAAAATTCCAGATTTTGGTTTGTCTTACCTGAATGGGTCTTTCAGCTCTTCTGTAATACAATTAAGTTGATTCCTAAGAAAACACGGGAATGAGAAAACAAAGGTAAAGGTAGCACACTACCATAAAATAAGAAATACAAAAAATTTTTAAAACAGGCATAATTGTAATTCTCCTCTGCAGAGCACTGCACTGAAATTTGCATGGACTTGCAGTGCTATGTAAGTAATCACTGTAGCCATTAGCATCTTTAATGTCACTGACATGGTATTTTAGTATTCTATGTGTTATTTCACTCACTTTACCCTGTAATTGGCCTTCTAGCCAGACCCCTGCTGTGATCCCACCATGAAAGAAAAATGAAAGTGTGTGAATCACATGAGGCCACCTATCCAGGTCCCCTCAGAAAAAGTGACTGAAGAGGAGAATGTAACCCTCAGAACTAACATTCCACATTACAAAGAAATGAACCTCAATCAGGCAATAATGCTCTCCACACACTCCTGAACCAGAAGGAGATGAAGGGGGGCCATCTAAAAACTCCCAGCTGGTGACAGCACAGGAGACACAAGTATTGTTATGAAAACCCCACTGTAACCACTCATCATGCATAAGAGAACCCAAAATTGTCCATAACTGCCACACTCTGTAGCAGACTTTGCTCTGTAATGCACAACAACTCTTTAAACCAACAAAGATCTCCTTTATTGTGCAAACAGACTCAGTAAAGAAAAAAAGTAGTCAGCACTGTTCAGCCAGTGCTTTTAATACAGCCAAAAGTTGGGAAGGCCGTGATCGATGGCTGACCAATGGAACGCTAAGATGCTGCTTTTGTTTTTCAGGTCCAGGTCTAGAGACATAAACTACCCCTGCATGCATATAATATCCACAAGACCTGAGGGAATAACTGAGGGAGTTGTTGCCTCTCACTATGCCCCACTACACTGCCATGTTTCTGCACTCAAACAACATGCAACCTGGTATTACGGATGAGGCTCGAGTAGCTGAAAGGCTAAGTAGGGTCACAGGGCTCCTACTTACAGTCAGTACAGTGGCAAAAAGCTCATCAGTTGACAAAGTAAACATCGATGAATTGCTTTATAAAAGAGTGTGAACAAGCCTACTGTATACACTGCTAAAGTATTCCTGCTAAAGGGCTAGTGAAGTATAACTCTCACCATCCATCATAAGCCCAAAGCCCATTATAAAATGCAAGTCCGATTGCTCCAACAGACGATGATGTGCCATCAAATGCATTTGACAAAGTCTCAGTTTTTCCTGGACACAAGCACATAACAATACATAAATAAATATTAAATGTTAGTATTAAACATTTTATCAAAGGACAAGGCATTTTAAAGCAAAGTTGTATATTAAAGTATATTAAATACACTGATAGTGCAAGCAGGCTCACCCTGTGCCATCACAACAATGCCAGCTCCCACTATGACAAGAATGATGAAAAGTTTGGCTGCTGTGAAGAAGTTCTGCACATAGCTTGCCAGTTTGACACTCAAACAGTTGACGGTGACGATCAAGACTGAGAAGACACAAAATAATGTAACAATATAAAACATTTTCCCTTAGATATTTGAAATAAACAGTGGAGAAAGCAGAGAAATGTCCTTCCCTCTTCAACGTACATTTATAATATTTCACAATTGTTTATCCTTTGTCTTGCTGAACTGTAATAATGGTAATGTAATAATAACAGTGAACTAAGTTACCTCTTATTTCCTGGAGTCAGAGGTTGAATCAAAACTGTTAATTTACAGGCTGTAAAACCAAGACAACAGGCCAACTTTCTAAAATATGTTGGAACTTGTAGGCTACTTCATAACTGTCTCCAGGTTTGTCACTACGAGTTACTTCTTTCACATTACATGTAGTCATTTGATATACCTGTTAATATTAAAACATTCATTATGGCAGCTTTAAATGGTTAACTGGCTTTAAAGCCTCATATCCTGTTCACTTAACTACTTTAGAACAATACAATCCTACTTCCACTAGTAATCATTTACTATACTTTAAGCGGTCTCAGTACAAACAGTACCAGGTGATTCAGACGCACAGTTTTTCCTGTTCACGCACAAAGGAAAGAATTCAGTGGCCAGTCCAGTTTTAATGTAGGAGATGTGATCAACAATTTTGCAAAGATTCTAGAAAGAATTGTGTCCAAACAGCTGCTCACTGTACTGGGAAATAACAAATTATTTGAAAAGTTTCAGTCTGGTTTTAGGAAGTACCACAGCACTGAGACTGCCTTGCTTAAAGTCATCAATGACCTTTTAATGTCTGCTGATGAAGGTATGTGCTCAGTCCTTGTACTCCTGGACCTTAGCGCTGCTTTTGACACCATTGATCACAACATCATGTTAGACAGACTGAGGCACTGGGTGGGGATCTCTGGTACTTCCCTAGAATGGTTTTCATCCTACCTGTCAAATAGGAAGTTTTGTGTGTCTGTAAACAACTATGTCTCCTCATTCTGTCCAGTTAAATATGGTGTGCCTCAGTGGTCGGTCTTAGGACCCATTTTGTTTTCCTTGTATCTGCTTCCCCTTGGACATATTATCCATAAACATGGCATTTCTTTTCATATTTATGCTGATGACACACAAATATACTTGCCCGTCAGATCCACAGACCCTGGAATGCTGAGTTCACTTAACAACTGCCTTTGTGAAGTTAAAAAATGGATGTCAAATAATTTCCTCCAGCTGAACTCAGACAAAAC
>NC_060169.1:24491272-24539510 GCF_021292245.1 Micropterus dolomieu | reverse complement strand
CCACATTTAAGAGTAGGCTTAAGACTTTCCTCTTTGATAAAGCTTATAGTTAGGGCTGGCTCAGGTGAGTCCTGAACCATCCCTTAGTTATGCTGCTATAGGCCTAGACTGCCGGGGGATTTCCCATGATGCACTGAGCTCCTCTCTCCTCTACTTTCTCTCCCTCTGTATGCAACCTTATCCCATTATTGCATGTTACTAACACAACTTCTCCCCTTTCTGGTAGTCTTGTGCTTTCTCGTCTCTCTCCTCTCTCCTATCACTTCCTGCAGGTTTTCTGGCTCTGGAGCTGTGGAGTCTGGATCTGTGGCTGCGGGTCACCGGCTGCCCCCGTGTTCCTGCTCGACACCCTCTACTGCAACGACTATTGTTGCAAGTCTTATTGTTATTATTGTTATTATAATCATTAACATTACGATGGTTACCATTAACACTATTATAAATATCTGTACCATTTTTCATTTAGTCTATAGCAACATTACCTTCACTGTCTGTACCTCTGTGTGTATATTGTGTAGGCTGCCTCCCTCCCCTCTCTCTCTCCTTACATCCCTCTCTCTCTCTCTCTCTCTCTCTCTCTCTCTCTCTCACCCCAACCGGTCGAGGCAGATGGCCGCCCACCCTGAGCCATGGTTCTGCTCGAGGTTTCTGCCTCTTAAAAGGAAGTTTTTCCTTGCCTCTGTCGCCTAGTGCTTGCTCTTGGTGGGAACTGTTGGGCTTCTGTAAATAACATCACAGAGTACGGTCTAGACCTGCTCTTTTATGAAAAGCGCTGTGAGATAACTGTTGTTGTGATTTGGCGCTATATAAATAAAATTGAATTGAAATAAAAGTAAAATTACAGATTTAAAAAACTACTTTAAATAGTACAAGTATACAAAAAACTACTCAATTACAGTAACGTGATTCATTGTAATTTGTTACTTTCCACCTCTGTCAGAAAGTGATATATGTTAACTGTAACCAGAGAACCAGCAAGTTTGTCTCAATTTAAGTCTGCCCTTAACTAATTTAATTGTTTTTGAGAGAAAAAATAGCCCACACATGTTCTGATCTATGGAGTAGTAGCGCAAACAAATAATGTGGAGAGTAGGAGGGTAAATAGCAGTTAATGGTCTATGCGGTGTGGAAAGTTTAATGTCACCATCCTGTGGAGTCTTTTGGAAGGTAATATAGTGCTCACATGATGGTGGAAGTAGTAATAGAACTGACTGTACTTAACAGAATTGAATAGAAATAATAGAACAAATGATCTGTATTGCATTTTATACAACGACCACAGCATACTAGTAAGAAGTGGTTAATATAAAGGACTCAGTTGTGCCCAGAGATAAATACTTTGCTGTTCTTGTATGCTTCATATTTCTTCTTGCTGCTTATTCATCACACTTCAGACCTTCCTCTCGCGCTTGTTATTCAACTGGTGTTTCATTCGGACTAGCAGTCATCACTACAATGGCCTGAAGAGAAGAGAAAGAACAGCACTATAATGCTTAACTTAACTGGTCATGTTGCAACTTTGTTTAAGCTTAGTAAATATTGTGAGACATTCTCCTGGCGAGTGGGACAAGCACAGCTCTCAGCACAGTCTGTGAAGTGTTTTTTATGCCTTTTTACCTGGTTCTTAGTGGAACGCAGGGCAGCCCCGGCCAGAGCTGACATTACTATGAAAATAATTCCACCAACAAAACTGTAGAACAGGAAGATCGTCTCCACAGTCGCGCCCATGGCCTGGACAAACACACATAGACACATATCTCAAACAGAATGTGTGCACACATACTATAAGCCATGGACCAAACTGAAATGTGTTACACCTTCAGATGATTATAATATTTGTGCCATAATGCATGGAGGCCGAAAGTGTTCATTATTAAGATTATTTATTTATATGTCTGTTTTTATTTTAATATTCCATTTTCCCCAATGGACCATTTTATTGCATAAAGCCACAAGTCTTGTCTGTCAATCAAAATGAACAATCACTGGGTAATTCATAATGTTTTTCTTTTTTTCATAAAATATTACTTATTTAATGAACAGGTGCCAATGAGGGTATTTGTTTATAACTGAAGCAATAATAAATATGCTTATTAGAGTAACAGAAAGTTAAACTGGTGGTCATGTGTTGTAGATATATGCTTTCTAAATACCAGTTTGCATTTTTAAATGATGGATAAGTGCTATGACCCAACAATAAAAAAAGTGTAATGTAATGTATTGTCAATCCTCAAGAATCACAAATCCTGACTATTTGAGTGTAAAGGTTTTAAACAATTTATATCAAGTCAGGGTACACAAACTGTATGTTGTTTGTAAGATTGTTCGATATCATATAATGACTACTACATTCCACAAAGAAATGTGAAATCTAAAGATTTTGATTTGTAATCAATATTATAATAGACACCTCCACCAACAAAAACAATACATAATAATAAAAAATAATAATCACCTCATAATATGATGCCCATTGTGCTTCCTCAATGTCTGTGTCATTGTCTTCAGCAAAGTCTGAATAGTGTCTGTAGTTGTGTACTAAGGAGGGCAGGCTGTGCATGACAGTCCAAAATGTCCCCAGTATGGTCACAATACTCAAAGCCAAAGATATGGTTACCTACATGTAGACCCCAACAGAGATAAAGAGAGATGTAACTTACAATGTCGGCAATAGTTCATACAGTATATGGACAACAAGGAGAGCCCTGCCGATGCCTAAAAGAAACTTAATTCAATTATGTTTAATCCGTGAATAAAAAGAGGGATTGATTATAACATAAATAAATCCTAGTACATGTTAATTTAAAAAATGTTAAACTATATATGGAAACACAAATTGTTATTCCAATCATTATTTGAAGGGGATCTGTAATAAAATATTTTATCTGAAGGGCTGTCTTGCTCCTCTAAACAGATCGGTTCATGTAAAATTGGCTATTGTTTCTTCAAAATATTACAACAGAGCTTACTTTTTTCTTGGTTGGGTTGTACTCTGTCAGGATATATAGAATTCCACATATGATGTACTGTGAGCGGAGTAGGGAAAAAAAACACAGCTTTATTTAGTATCCCTCAAATGTTTTGGGACACCACAGTACTGCATTAGACTGCAAACAGGGCAGCAGAAACACAGCCTATTGTTGGTGCTTAGCAACTGAAGTGAGTTCATCAGCCCTGAATCAAATCCTGTTCAAATTTTGATTATTGGTTGTTTCTTGTTTTGTAATTTGGCTGTTAAGAAAATAAAAAATCCATAAGTCACTATTATCCGCTGATAAATAATTATCTGATCGTACTACCAACCAGTGCCCCAAGCAAGATGCTAGGTGGGATGACTGTCCACATGTGTTCTGTAGAGATAGCGATGGAAAGAATGAAGAAAGACGAGCCCAAGACCAGCAGGATGATCTAAGAGAAAATCAAAAACAACTTCAAGCATGACCTCTTCTCTTTTTCAATTTTATTTTGTGTAACAATGGAAGGTTGGGACCTTGGACAATACTGTAATATTTTATATGTTATATTGATTATGATCATCAATAAGTATTTGATTATTAGTAATTTGAGCGTGCTTGTGTGTGTCTCACGCCAATCGTCTTGGGTTGTCCCCTAATGAAGCGGTGTAAAGGTTTACTGCCCCCCACTGTGGTGCCTTGTAGTCTTGCATTATTCCCATCTGGTCCACTGGCAAAGTAGAGCTCAGCAGACATCTTACGGACAAACAGACAGGACAGAAGCAGAGTGAAAACATTAATATGGGCATTCCCTTGTATGTGCTGCATCCATTTTACACTGAAGGAATTAGTCATTTTGATTTTATTGAGTCTAATCAATATTTCCATTCTGATTCTGCCAGTCGAATCCTGGTTTTGATTCTTGTCACATTATTAAAATTATATTGATCTTAAACACAGTCCTTAGCTTCAGCAGATTTAGGCTGCAATGAACAATACGTTGTCCTAAATGATGATGATCTTTTTTGGTAAGATTAAATAATCTGTTTGGGCACAAATTGGATGTTTGCGGTTTTACACGTGTTTTAATGTCCCAGCATTAGTCTGGCATATATTTTTATACAGTTTGAGATTAAATGTTATTTCTTTGTACTTCAACAGAAAGTCCCCAAAAAGGCCAATGTCAATATCAGGCACTGACATCCGGACAGAAATAGCCACATATAATTTAAAAAGCCTTCAACAACTACACCTCCAATGAACCTCTGACCACAGGCCAATGGCTGAGACTCATGGGATATGTTGTTGTTGTTAAATGCTAACCAAATATGAGCCTAATCATGTAAATCATGTTTCATTAAAAAAAAATAAAATAAATTAAAACAATGTGTTCAAATTGAACTGTCCAAAAGCCTACAGAAGTATACAGCCAACATATATTTCTTAGAACAAGGACAACATTTCCCAGGTAGCCTATATAGTTAAAAAAAAAAAGACCCGTTATGTGAAAAGAGTTCCAGATGTAGTGCATTCTTATACACAGTCTATGTGTGAATTATAGGCTATCTAGGCTAAGTAGAAAAGGTTTGGTTCTTAATCTGCCTGTCTCCTGTTAAATAGCTACATGTCGGACAAATTCTGATGTTGACATCAAGCAAAACTGATACACATTTTTGAAGGAAAAAAATCTGTTGCTCAAGTCGCTTGCAGAAATTTTTAAATGTTTGGGTGTGAAGTAATACGATGTGAATTTGAACTGACTGTCTATGTAACTAATTACATAATAATGTAACGGGAACAAGAGCCGCTATTATTCAGTGTCAAACCCAAACAAACGTGTTATGAACAAAATGCGATGGTAGAAAACAAAAAGGGAGCCAGACCTTGTGCAGTCCTGTGGCCGCTGCCGTAGTTCAGTGTTCAGCCGTTGTAACGACTCACATCACGTTCACATCTGGAGCTGCGTGATGGGTGATTGTGAACGATCAGATCATTTTGAACACACATCCACAACTCTGTTGTATGTGCTCACTGCAACTCATGACTGAGAGAAGCCATTTGGAGTGCAACTTGTTCAGTGCTTTAGCTTGATATTATTGTAATAAATTTTGTTAACTTCCTTCACTGGTGTTCATTATTAAGAAGGACATAACTGAAAGAACTTATAACCATAAAAAAACTGATTATTTACTGTAATTATTTGGCCTGGCAGAACTGCACCAGAGTCCTCCCAATTAAATGGTTAAATATGTTGCTTGTAATTGTAGTGTAATAAGCTGGTAGAGGTGGAAATTACAAATCACTTTGCTGATCCAAATCATTTGGTTTAGTTGAGTTCAATTCAAAAATTTGAAGTCAATGGCCATGAACTACATACACTTTTTCACTTTTTTTAAGCTAATCATCTTTCAAATGCAGATCAGTACCTAAGTGAACAGATGAAGTGTCCTGCGGCCGATAGAGGTCTTTGGGTCTTTCACTTGTCATTCTGAGGCATTTGCTGAAGCCACAGATGCTTGTCTATATTTTTTTTACTTTTACACCCAATGAGGTGTAGCCTAATGCACATATAAATAGTATAGGTTGATACATTATGTAGAACACTGCAAAAAGTGAGCTCTCAAAAACAAGGGAAAAAAGCATTAAAATGGGGGAAAGATTACTTAAAATAAGCAAAATTATCTGCCAACAGAACAAGAATCTTTCCCTTGCTACTTAAGGGGGAAAAAAAACTTGAAACAAGTGAAATTCTCTAACATAAAAGCCGCCTGGTAAGAAGAAATATCTTGTCAGACAAAAAACAAGTATATTTTGCCTTCAATTAAGATAATTAATCTTACTTAGCTTTTAGTTTTTCCAGTGAATAGGCATCACAAGAAGCACTATGAGAACCAATAACATCGGCTACTTGCTTAACCAGTCCAAAATGTTCGACTCCTAAAAGAGAGTCAAACTTTCCTTCACTCTAGCAGAAACACAGGGGAGGGGAAGAGGAATGTGTGTGCCTGAGTGCCTGCCTGTGTGTGTGTGTGTGTGTGTGTGAGCCCCATGACCAAGGGGTTACAAGGGAGCAGAGCGCAAATGGACAAGTAGAAGGAGTGTGATGAAATAGTCTAAAAAACTTCCTGTTTTTCCAAGCAGCACATCTGTGTGCTTTTGTGTTACTCCATTCATGAAACTGAAATTGAGATAAAAAGGGCAGAGTGAGGGAAGAAAAGCAGCATGGGAAGGAAAAGGATAAGGTGGTGAGGGGGGACTGCAGAAATAGAAGGAAAGGGGTTGGGCTTAATTTAAAAGAGGGTTAGTTATTCAATGTGAAACAGCTGCTTTTTTTAAACAATACAATAAAAGAAAGATTAAATGTTTCCTTTCCTTCCAGTGGGACAAGACATATTCAGATCCTATACCACAGTATAAAAATACTCCATTACAAGTAAAAAACCTGTATTCAAAATTATATATAAGTAAAAGTACCAAAGCTTTAGCAACAAACTGTACTTAAAATATCATGAGTAAAAATACTTATGTTTGAGTGGCCCTTCTGAGAGTTATATTAGTGGATCAGTATTAGTGGTACTTTAACTTTGTATTTAGTCAGGATGGAGCTAGTTTTAATTGCTTCTTAATATTTGGGTGGATTAATCTGTAATAATACATCATATTTTAAAATCTGATCACATGTTTTTGTATGTATGTTTTGTATGTTAAGTAATTTGAAAAGTAACTAGTAACTATTTCCGCAAGTGTAGTGGAGTAAGAAGTACAACATTTCACTCTGAAATGTGGTGTAGAAGTATAAAGAAGAACAATAAGCAAAAAAAAAAAGAAAAAAAGCAAGTACCTCACAACTGTACTTGGGTACAGTACTTGAGTAAATGTACTTAGTATTATTTTGCTGCAGTAGAAACGTGATCTGTGTTATCATCCTCAACATCACAGCCTTCTGTAAAGATTTGCAGCTTGAACAAAGTATTGTGAGGACCCTACTCCATGTTATTTCTATTCAGTTAATGTTTTGTGTCTGAGGTGAAAAGAAGAAAGAAAAGAACAAGAAAGAAACAAGCATTGCATTGCCAGAAAGTAGTAATAACCTTTGAGTTTATTATAAAATATGTCTTGTACAGATTAATTCAAACTGCATTGTTAACAAGCATGCACTACACACTGCTTGTTAGGATGCTGCTTAGTGCCCAAAACATAATCGTTACACGGGACAGCAAACTGGTGGATCAACATCCATGTCAACAGAGAGACAGACTGGATAACTGGTCAAGAGTTCTAATAGATCTTTCACAGAAAGAATTAGGTGATAATCATCAAAAAGATGATGTACTGGGAAGAGCATTGCATTTAAAAGAAAAAATCTCTTCTTTTTCTTCTTTAACTTCCATATTTAAATACAATCTGGAAATCTTAATACTATAATTAATATATGAATTATCAAATGAAATGACACTGACCTCACACAGATCCGAGTGGGCTTTTGGGCTAAATCATTACAACTTGACATGTCAGCACTTTTGACGCACTAATAAGAATACTTAAGCAATTTTCTTTTCTACAAAGACCAGGAGACAATACAGTGATCATGACATCCACATACATTACAACAGCATGCGTCCTTTTCGTCTCTTCCTCTTACACAGATTACACTGGACTCCCCAAAGGCATGTGAACATCAACAGTTTTAGATCCGATTAAAGGTTAATTCCTGATTCCTAGTTTTCCTTTAAGCAAAGTCAATCACAGTACAGCATCAGACGTATCTATCCTATACACAACATATATAACAGTATGATACACTCAGTCACAATCAATCAGAGGACTCCACAATATTCTGCCATTTTGATTTCACTTTTTTAAATTAATTAATTTAAAAAATTAACATTAATATCAGCACAAACATTCTAACTTAAATCCAGTGTTTTTCCAGATGATTTGAAATCAGGAAGGCAGTAGGAACATATTTCTGTTTCTTGAAGCTGTCAGACATTCAAAGCTATTTTCATCTGTCCAATTAACATAATTAATTAACAGGAGGTTTTATGTGGGTTGATAGTACTTTTCTGTATGTTGCAAGAAGCACAAGTATTTTCAAACACACTGTAGTTTGCACTTCATGTAACTAGCCATAGTGATGCCCATGATAAACCAGAGGCATCAAATGAAACAAAATGATGTAGGATTAACAGCAGGAAAGAGGTAATTAATGCACCCATAGTACTGCATGTTGATCTACGTATTGCTTTAGTGGTCACATGTTGAAACTGCCGCCTTTTAGTACAACAGTAGGCAGCCGGTTTAAAAAGACAGTTACAGTAAAGCATAAAATGACTGCAAGTGCATTTGAATGAGCACCAGTAGCAAAGTATTTTGGACAATATTTCATCTCTCAAAATATTAGCAGAGCTTTTTTTTTTTTTTTTTTTACAATTAACTTCATGTTAATACTACTACTACTATTACTACTACTACTACTACTACTAATAATAATAATAATAATAATACTCATTATTTAAAGTGGTTTCCCCCATTTTAAATGATTTTTAATTAAAACCTGTTAAAAATAGACAGACAAGCTTTCATCTTGCATTAATGCAGTACAGTAGAGTAGATGTTATTTGATCAACGGATGAAAACATAAACATTTAAAATAAATGAAAAAAACAGATGTGTGTGTCTACTGATCTGTGTAGTAACAAACTTAGAAAACTGAAAATATGACCAAAGTCCTGTGTGGTCTTATTCAGTAATTGCATTGATGAGCATTAGTCATTAGAACAACATACAACACTCTGAGAGATGTAGATACTACATTCTAGCATATCACTGGAGTTCATTTTTTTGCACATATAAAAACAGACAGAATGAACACAGACAGAAGTTATTTGCATTATCCTGCATTTATCTTGAGTCTTGTCACTAAAATATGGCAGAACCACATCTTTCACAGTAGTACGGTCAGAAGACCACACACATTTAGCTTGACCTTCAAAGGAGTTTGGCACAAAAGATGACTGGATACACTATCTGTGCTATTTTTGCATATTCTGGATGATTTGACTGTAATGTAATGTGGTGTTTCTGGTGCAAAGTGGTGTCCTGTATCTACTGCACTTAAGGTCACGAAAGATTATTGCAGCATCGTAACAGGTAAAACTTCAACCAAGGCTCTACTTATATTTGGTAAATATATTGCATGTGATGGGTAAAAAATCCAGTATTCTTTCCTAAACAAGATTTGGCTGATTTGAGATTTGAAAACCAAACTACATAAAATTTTTATTTTAATTGTGGAAGCCAGTTGTGCAGACAAGAGCTGCTAGCACTGAATGTCTGCGAGGTACAGCAGAATTTCTGCTAATTAATTTGTTATTTAATTTACATGGTGAGACCTTACATTTTAGTGCACTTCACTAAAAGGCTTAGGTCAACTCTGGACAGTTCATTATTTTTAGATAGACTAAAACACAGTTTTTGCAAAGAATTCTGAAAAATAATCAGCATCAGCGGATACAAGTAGGCATAAACCAATACTGATCTTTTCTATCCACCAGTATAAATGAAGAGTGGTGTGAGATGAAGTAGAGAAATGTAACAAGTCAAAAATGCTGTGAAGTATATCATCCTTGTGTTCTGCAGCGTTGTGCATTGTCTATGGAGTTCCTTTGCAAGTCTTACTTTTGTGTGTGTGTTTGCGTGTGAGTCATTGCACTTGATATGTGAGTCGTTGACCCTGTGTTGAGCACTCCTAAGACAGAACCATCAGTTAGCATCACTCCTAAGCAGATGTTGAAATTCATCAGGGATTTTTGCGCTTTTTATAAAAAAAAAAAAAAAAAATTTAAGTTTTATTCCCCGACACAGCTGTCTTATTTGTAATGGACTGTTATCTGCTTGTGTTCTCACTGTTGAATAATTTCTTTGTGTGGGATATTGAAAACACATTCATCTACTTTGAATCAGTAGTCGTAGTTACTGATCTTAAGTAAAGTCTTTGAGCCTTGAAGGAGCCACGGAGCTCCATTAATTTATCAGGTATAATGTCCGGGAAATATCCATACAGTTCTTGGATAAGTTTGTGATTCTAAAATAATCAGCATCTTCACTCTTAGTCTGGGCAGCCAGCTTCGCGCTGAATCACCAAAACCACTGACCACAGCGTTTTGTCTGCGGTTGGTTCGAAAAGCTGGAACGTAACATCCTCAGTGCTGGATTTGATGGGGTTTACTCAGCTTGTCTCAAGTGGCTGTGGGTCTTCTTCTTCCTGGTTGGTGCTATCAGGAAGTTGTGTGCTCCAATAGTTGCATTGGCCAAAGGTGTCAGAGCAGGAGAAGTCCGCTCCCTCATCTCTAGCTAGGACCGGGAAGACATGGTCGACCACCTCGCACAGACCCCCAAAGCTGCAACAGAGACAGACAGACAAACGATTATGGACTTTAACTGTACAAAACCAGAAATCAGAAAGTCAAACATCTGTGTGAAACAGAGAATACAGCTTACGAGGAGATACTGGTTTTAGCGTGCTCCTGTGTCAGCTCCCCCTTGGGATTGACAGTGAAAATCCTGTTCAGAGGAACACCCACCTCCTTATAGGAATACACATCCTGAAATCACAAACACACAAACAACCAGCATCACCACCAGGTACCAGTTACAGAGAAAGTACATGCTTGTTGTCTGGTCATGTGCAGTAGTCTTACCGTAGCTCTGTTGCCAAAAGCAGCGTAGAAAGGTTCAGTGTTTGGGTAGAAAAGGTGCTTTATGTCTGTGAGACACTCGACCTTAAACTTCTCTGGTTTCTTCTCAATCACCTCCCTACACAACACAGCATGACATCAAACACATTTAACACATTGCACTGGGAAAAACGATCAAATTTTCAGTCTTTTTTGTAGTTTATCCATGATGCATATCTGTTTCCATTCAACTGGGTTTTGAAAGGGATTCATTAGCTAATAGATGCACAAGAATGAGTGAAATGAAAGCCTGAAAATCCCTAAAATTGTTGTTATGATATTTGTGTATGACAACAGCAATGTGTGTCGAAATAAACTAACTATTATTCACTACTGTTGAATATTTTCAGTTTAGTTTTCATGGCTTAAAGATAAATTCTGATTCTCCAGTGTAGCATTGTTGTTCATGTGGTGTGTGTCTGACCTGTGCAATGCAGAAAAAAGACTGCTAGGGCTGAGCAGCACCGGGCCAATTGGCAGCATGGTTCCCCTCTCATTGACCCAGTGCAGGTAGCCTCGAGTCATATCAGCCATGCCAATGGCCCTCGCCGAGCAGTACATGAACTTATATCCATTCCTGTGACAGAGACAAAGAGCTTGTACTTGGCTGTGCACTATGGTTTAAATAAGAAATCATAAGAATGATGACCAGCCATTACGTATATTTCAGTTAAAGGAAAATAAATGTGATATTTGTATTATAAAAGCTGATTTAGTCAGATTCCCGTAGCTTACTGGCTGACTTTGTGGTAGAGCCGTGCGATGCCCTGATGTGTCCAGTCTTTACCCAGTGTGGGGAGGATGTGACCCAGGGTATCTGACCTACAGCACAACACAAGAGAGGCAATATCACATAATCAATAGTGGTGCACTTGTGTACTGTAAATAGAGACAAACTAGACAAGACAAGCAAGACAAACAAATCCGTGTATATCCTGACATCTAGTGGTGAAATGCTGAAACTGAACTGCCTTCTTTTATATACTGTACAGTATATATTTACTGTATATTATATTCTGCTATTGTCGTCGAAGGTCAATTTCAACTACTGGCTAATAGCATTGACAGTGAGACTATCTTGCTTTCCCTTACCTGGTGATGGTTCCATCTATATCAGAGATGACTATCTTGTCATCCCAGCTCCAAAGATAGATTGTGCCATGGCAGCGACAGGTGCCTTGATACTGAGTGGTCACGCTGAACACTACATCATTGGGACCCTCCTTCAGCTGCAGGCTAGCCTGTGAACACACAGTCCATGCAGAGGAAAGCACAAATTGAAAGACGGAAGGTTTTCTATTCAGTGTTAGGATTGTTATATACTCCACATAAGAAACAAATGTGATAATGTGTGGAGTATTCCTCTAATGTAGTAAAATTTGGTCCATAATTTGTAACAGGATGCTACAATCTGCTGCAACATCACACAGCACTAAAGCACTAAAAAAAGTCCATGTGAGAATAACACCCTTAATTTAAAGATATGTTAAATGTTGCCGACTATCTTTCATTCCAGTGTTTTAGATGTGAATTTAATCCATGAAGCCACATGTTCCATTCATCAATTTACATCCTGAGACCGGTCCAAGGGAAGACGATGTAATCATGTTTGGTATGTAATCACGGATACTAATTAGCCCCTAATTTTCATTGTGGACCATGTGTGTAATATGTAGTACATCACTACAGAGCTCCAAAGCTTCTATAAACTAACATGTTTATGCATGTTTTTTTTTTGTGAACAATTTTTTATTTGGTTCCATATTAACAGACAAAAAACGGGGAAAAAAATATAAAAAAAAGGCGTATACATGTACAAAAATACAATGTACACACCCTCATTCCCTCACTCACTCACCTCAACCTACACACGCACACCCAACCACACACATGCACACACAGACAATATAAACAAAACTAACACAATCTCTATCTAATCCCCCCCTACCCTCCCTACTGAGTGATCTACCGTGCGATCTACCGTGCAAGGTAAAATCCAGGTAAATTATAGCTTTCCTTCAAATCTTAAAATGTACGGAGACCATTAGTATTGAATAACTGTCCAAGTAAATAAATTCTGTTGTTCGTCCACATTGGGTAAGCCACTGTCCGACCGCCCAGCAGTAAATTATGGTTATGAAATATTGGAGTATGATAATGCCACTTTTTTTTATACTAAATTCTTTATTTAAAAAGGGACAGCGTACAGTAAAACATAAATGTTACCATTTGCACTGTACCAGATTATAGCTTCAAGCTAATTCACATCTGCAGTCCCTTGGCAGGTCATGGGTAATAACAATACAATAATAAATACATTTGCTAAGGCTGACACGACCCCAAGCCAAATAGCTCAGCCCCAGCACACACCAACAGCACACAAAGTTACACAAACACACAAGGTTCCACAGAAAAAGACACAAGACGTACAATGTGAAGTACTCACAATAAAACAGTGTCTCTAGATTTCATCAATTTCATCACTGTTTCATTAAACCATGGTAAATTATTATGTTTTTTTTTTTTTTTTTTACATTTTTTGTGGACTCTCACATTAAATCTTTCCCTCACTAAATTGATTTGTTGATTGAAAGTTTTACAGCCCATATCCAGATCATCAGTTGACAATATATAATCCCAGTTCAAGGTTTTAATTTCACTAACAAACTCTTCTTGCTTAGATCTGGGTATGCACTGAAAAATCTTTGTCTTACTTGCCTTATTTCCAAATCTATTTTTAGTCAACTTTCTGGCACATAAGGTTAAATTATGATCAGACAACCCAGTTATTAAATTATAGCTTTTAATTATTCGTTCTGGTTTGTTGGTAAATATCAGATCAATTTGTGTACTGGAACATTTTGCAATTCTAGTTGGACGTTTGATTAATTGTTCAAGGTGAAATTTCTCTGTGATCATCTTCAATTTCCTCCTTTTAGATTTATCTTCCCAATTCACATTAAAATCGCCCATCACTAATAATTCTTAGTTGGGATTACACTCTTTCAATACTCCCATGAGTTGATCATAGAAAGTTTCATCTGCAGAGGGGGGCCTATACACACCAATAATGTTAAAAGCCATTTGTTGGGACAAAATTATTTTTAACCCAACATATTCTAGTGTGTTACCCGCATTGTAAATCACATGATGATCTGGCCAACTCACCACCGGTACCGGAGGAATTCCACAAATACACGGTTGTAATTCAGTACCGGCGGCGGAACTCTGAAGTACCCCAGGAGTCACCGGGCCAGGATTTAACTGAACATCTTCGGAGAGCAGGAGCAACGTGAGAAGTATTATAGTAAGTGTTATTGGTCGCAAGCTTCCAAATTAGTAAAAGATTAGAAATAATAGTCCCAAAACGCATTTTAGCTTCTTTTAATGGGACTTTTAATGGGACTAATTTCTCTTCCAGAGGGCGCCAACAAACAGATTTTGTGGGGTCTAACCAAGATTTTATAGTATGCAATACAAAACACCAATGATAGACTTTGAAATTTGGAACTCCCCAACCTCCAGCTGATTTCTCTCTCTGAAGAGTTGTGAGTTTAATCTTTGGTCTTTTGTTATTCCAAATAAACCCGGTGATTAGACTATGTAAAGTATCCCAATACTCAATCTGTGGACTTGAGGCAGCATAGAGCTAAGAAAATTTACTTGCGGTAACACTATAATTTTTATAACAGAAATCCTAGCATTGAAAGATATAGGCCTTGATGTCCACTTCCCTAAATCTTTTTTGATTTTTTCCAGAACTTTTATATAATTATTATTGACTGTAGATTGTAAAGTTGGGAAAATGTCAATTCCTAAATATTTAAATTGGTTTACAATTGGGATCTTAATTTGAGTTAAATCATCACCAGAGCTACTTAGGGGAAGGAGAGCAGATTTCTGCAAGTTTATTTTGTATCCTGAGATACTACTGAAGTCTGAAAATAACTTCAGGATATAAGGGAATGACTGCGAGAGTTTACTAATAAAGAGAAGCACATCATCTGCATAAATTGATACATGGTGAATGGTAGAATTTATTATGATAGGTAAAATATTTGTAGATTGACGTACTTTTTGAGCAAGAGGTTCAAGGGATAAAATAAATAATAAAGGAGACAGAGGACATCCTTGGCAAGAACCTTTGGAAATTGTGAAATATGAAGAGCAAACATTGCCTGATAACACCATTGCACATGGATTTGCATACAAAACTTTAATATACTTAATAAATTGTTCACCAAGCCCCATGTGATCTAATAAGGCCCAAAGGTAATCCCATTCAAGTCTATCGAAGGCCTTTTCTGCGTCAAGCGTTAAAATACCAAATGACTTCAGAAAGTCTGAGGACTTAGAGGTGAAACAGAGGATGTGTAATAATCTTCTCATATTATCTGAGCTAAAATGGCCTTTCACAAAACCTGTTTGATCACAGTGAATAAGATTCCCAAGATGTTTATTTAAACGGATCGTTAAAACTTTAGCATAAATCTTCATATTAATATTAATTAATGATATAGGACGGCAACAAGCATATGATAATGGATCTTTGTATTTTTTGAGAAGCAGGGATATTAATGCTGTATTTGTTTGCTTTAGAAAATATCCTCTTCTAATAGATGTATTTATCATTTCCAAAATCATAGGACCTAATTCAGACCAAAAAGTGATATAAGTCTCAATGAGAATACCGTCTGGTCCAGGAGATTTTCCCAACTTCATTTCTTGTACTGGAGATATTTTCTCCTAATTCAACTGCTTCTGTTTCAGATAGTTTTCTTATATTTACATCAGTAAGGAAATTCTTGTATCCCTCTTTATTAAATATCATATCAGACTTAAAGAGATTTTTATAAAAACAAACAAAGGCTGCATTAATGTCTGTTGGAGTAGTTACTATATTTCCACCTGGAGACTGTATTGCAGAAATGCAAGCCCGCTGTTCGTTAGAATGAAGGCGAAGGGCTAGCTGATGTGAGTGCCTGCTACCATTAAAATAATGATGTTCTCTGGATTTTTGAATTAGAAGCTCACTTTTCACCAAACTAAGCTGACCTGTTCATAAAGAAGAAAAGGAGTTTTGTTGTGCTCTTTCCAAGGATGCCAGCTGCTTCTCCAACTCAACAATTCTTTGCTGATGAGAGCGATTTTGAAAGGAGGCGAATGATGTGACATTATCTTTTATAAATCCCTTGATCGCCTCCCAGATAAACCTGAAATCTTTCACTGAGTCCAAATTGAGAGAAATAAATTCACTCAATTTGGATTTAAATTGAGAGCAACAATTCATTCATTATTAAAGTGGCATTAAACCTCCAATGGGCTAAAATAATATCAACTTTTTTTACTTTTTGGCAAAGTGTCTTAGAAGCAAAAATATAATCTATTCTTGAATATGATTTATGTCTATTGGAAAAAAAAGTATACTCTTTAGCCACTAGATTATGAAATCTCCATATGTCTGACAAATTAAGATCTAGCATGCACTGCTGCAAGGCCTTGGAGCAGGATAACTGGGAACTGCTTGCTGAAGGGTTTGATTTATCCAACATAGGATTTATTATGGCATTCATATCTGCTCCAATAATTAAATAATACTCTGACAAATTCATCAGCATATTTGTTAATGTTGAAAATAATTTTTTATCATAATTAGCTGGAGCATAGGCGCTGACAAAAACAGCTCTCAAATTAGATATATCTGCTTTAATATAAGCAATCTTACCTTCCATATCATTGCCCATGTCGATAATATTTATATTTAGTGAGCGTCTGTTTACAACTAACACACCTTTTGTTTTGTCATCTGCTGACTTCATATTTGGAGTTACTAAAACTGTTCACAGACTCCTTTGTAAGATGTGATTCCTGAATCAGTGCTATATCAATATGTTTGCTATCTATATACTCCAGACAAGCAGTTCTCTTGGTCATCCTATTCAGAACTTTGTGCTTGTTTTTTGTTTTTGAAAAAAAAACAATTAAAGCCAATACAGCCAACTGTGGTAATGCATACCAGTTGCTCTGGGGTGAGCCGAAGAGTCTTCTTATAACAGACACTGCCAGAACTCACGAGGGGCTCTGACTGACAGGATCCTGATGCCTGATTGGGCGATCTGTTCTCCTCATCACTAGAGGATGACTCATCCTTCATCCTGAAAAATTAAACATACCAATTTGGTATAAGATGAAACTTTGAAAACTGATGAGAATGGGAGTGTTTGTGAGAGAAATATAGTGACAAACACAAACAGTCACCTGTTCACTGAGGGCATCTCTCCTCTGTCTTCTCCTGCCTCTGTCACCGATTCCTGACGTGCACAAAGTTAAAAGGTCCCAACTGGCTTAATCGACTGAAACATTATGTGGCGATGTTGAGTAACAAAAATGGCCCCCAGCCTTTGCCTCCTATGCTTTTCCCCCTTCTGACACTCTTTACTGTGCAGTAAATATAATGAAGGCTAAGGACAAATTATATTTGGCCACCGACAATGTGTGTCTGTGTACTTACTGATTTGGACTCGCTGTTCCTGCTCCTCCATGAAAACCACCAGCGTCCTCCTTTCTTTGGCATCTTCTCCTTCATGATGTTCTCCATTGAGGCCTAGAGACAACCGTGCACATACAACTCAAAACTGATTGAAGAAACTGAAAACGAAGTGAAGCGGAAAACACATCTAAACCCATAAATAAATGCACAGAACGCAAATAAATTTCCAAAATGCGAAGTAATACATAAAAACTAACATAAAGGCAGTCATAGGTCAAAATTCAATGGCACACAAACAAAGAGCAAAGGATGCAAAGTAAAACCTGAAAGGAAGAGAAACATTGTGACTGGATTGCAGTGGGAAAATGCATTGGAAAAAATGCAAGACACACCACAAGGATGAAGAGAGAGACATATAAGACAGAGAGGGGCAGATTGACAGGTTGACAACGATGGGACAGTAATGACAAAACTACCAAACTGACAGACAAAGACATGCCCTGACCAACACCCAATTGAAGCAAGAAAAAATCATACAGGCTGTGGAGGGCTGGAGCCAAACAGACCAGGGAGGCAGTATGAGAAAAGTCCAAAAGCAGAAAACACATAACTCAAACACCAACACTTAGTACACACAAACATCGGATAGAGAGAGAAAATAAAAGAGATGTAGATAAAAGTGGGAAAATAACAAGGGGGATAAAGACATGACATTATTAAAGTGTTAGGAAAACAGATTTAAAGCCATATTTCACCGTGGTATAAGACTAGCAGCTTTGATGTGAGCTTCCCCATGTGTGTTCAAAACCGGCCAATTTCAATTACTGGCATATCAAACTGTGTATAAATAACAACATTATCAGCTTTGCCCACCTTGGTTAATGTAAAAATATTATATGTACTGTACACAGACAACTGAGAGTCAGAAACAAATATGAACACACATTATCCACTAACATTTGGTTTAATTTTCATGAAATAATGAGAGGATGCTCGCAAATGGCAAAACCAAACCAAAGTGAAACATTAGATCAAGAAGTATTAATTGCAAAATGCTGGGAGTGCACAGGTTAAAGAGATGCAGCGGGTTGCAGAAAACTTTAAAAAACCAAACTCCACCAGAGAAATAATGATAATATATAATATATATAATCAAAATAAAATAATTAAAAAAAAAGTTATTTAGAATTTATTGAGCCACTCATTGCTATGCTGTATAACATTACCCTGAAGTACAGGTATGTTGTAGCCTCAAGTGGTTCATTTTAATCCCACAATGAAAAAAAGTGGTGATGTGATGAAAAGAACACATCACGCACAATTAAAGCTGAGACACAAGGCAGGGTTATAGTTCCAAATGGTCCTAGGGGTAATTTTTTTCTCAGTTACTTTATTGCTTTCCATATTCTTTTGCATAATGAGTACTCTTACATTTGATACTTTAATTACATTTGCTGATAACACTGGCTACTTTAACTTAAATAAAGCTGAATACTTATTCAAGCACATACAGTATGCCGTAAACTGATAACATAAAGCATATAGTCAAATGGAAGCAAGTGAGAGTATATTTCACCATGCTGGTCTTACCTGTGGAAGTGGTTTCTGATAGACCTGCATAGCCAGCATGACAGGAGCTGCTGTGTTCCAGTTGTAGTACCTGCAACAGATGACAGAGACAGCTATAAGCACTTCTTTCCAGCTCAGATCTGCAAAAGAGAATAGGAAGAATTATGACAATTCACTTTTTTGCCAAGAGTTAGATGAGAAGTTTCCAGTCTTTGTGCTAAGCAGCTGCTGGCGCTAGCTTTAAATTTATTGCCCAGACATGCGAGTGGTGTCAGTCTTCTCATTTAAAAAGGCAAGAAAGCAAATAAGAGTATTTCCCAAAAAATGAGCTATTCCTCTGAAGGCTCCACCTCTCCATCTCTTATTGCAGCATGACGCAGCTACACGTTTTACATATAACTTTGTCCATACATTTTAATACCCATTAACCCCAAAACAAACACAAAATCAGGTTTGTGTGTCTTAATGTGTTCAGACTATTGAAAAACAGCATATGGTTGTCATAGTTTCTCCACTCAGTCTAAATGTGTATCACACTATTGAATATAGCATAGTAGTACATACTTGTTTCCTATCTTGACCACCAGGTTAGGGTCATCGATCATAGAAGGGTTTTCAGAGAACTGCTGGTAGGATATTGCCCTCTCCTGGAACTGCTCTGTAGCATGAAACACACGCAAACACACAGCACACAGGTTTGCAGACAAGTGTTTTACCGGCACTGTAACCTCTTTTGTAACCACTTTTTTCCTTCTGTCATCGCCTACTTACACATTCCTTATCCTACCTCTAGTGATCTCCCTGTTGTCAGTAAGTCCACCGCACAAAGAGATGGCAACATGAGGCAGGTCCCCTATTTGGTCGGACAAACTGTCTACACCACTGTCCATCCCACTGCTGCCCACTGACTGTGGGGACTGATTATCGCTCCGCACTCCCATCATCATCATCTCTGAGTCCCCCCTCATTGAGCTACTGCCTCCATCACTGTGGAGAGAGAGAAACACACTCTCTCACAGACATTGAAATTGTAGGTCAGTTTGATAACGTAGTCAAATAAACACTAGCTTAAAGTATCCTAAGGTACAATGTTAATGTTCACATCAGCCAGCTACTACAGTTATTAACTAATAAATAATTACTGCAAGTATTCATAATAAGGCAGTGATGGTTAGTTATAGCCATAAAACACAAAATGAGTCAGAAAGTAATTACAGCAGGTTGGTGTAATTGAGATGGAGTGAGTTCTCATGTACTCATTTGAAGGCATGCACAAACATGCTCCTACATGTACGTGTTGGTTACTGAACCTTTTAGGGAAGTAAAGGGCAGCTACTTCAGGCTCCAGCTCTGTAATGTCATCGAGGTATATGCCATCAGCACCCAGGTGTTGACTTCTCTTTTCTAATACGAGACAACATCACACACAAACAGTAAAAGAAATAAGATGTGATACTGAAGCATATCGACACTTTGAGTTCAAGAAAATCCTTAGTATTGTTTAAGCCAGATTATTGTTAGATAGAGCACTAATACCTTTCTTCTTGGATGGTGAATCAGTTCTTCTGATAGGACTCCCTCTGTTGCCGCCTTCATCAAGATGATCATGGAGAATCCTGGGAGATGCTGAGCAGGCTGTTAAGCCGTCCATCTCTGCAAACGATGGCCTTTCCACCTCTCTCCCTAAGGAAAAAAAACACAGCAGAGAATCAGTTTGTATATAAAAAACTCATTGGTCAACAGGATATACTGCTACATGAGGTTAAGAGTTGAATTTCCCTCTAGGATTCTGTAGTTCTAAAATCACTAGATTTATCACACGAATCAAGCTCTCCTGTTGTTTCAGGGTTCATCCATGGAAACGTTAACATGTCACATTTGAATCATTCAGAAGTCATATTTATATTATAAACAATCACCACTACCACTGGTGGTCACTAAAAGGCAAGTGCTGCAAGTCTGACAAAGAGGTGTTGTAGAGGCCTGAGCTGTTTACAACCTGCAAACAACTTCAACTGTGGCTCACAAGGCATTTTGCTAGATTGACTCCCAACTTCAAAGAGATTTGTTCAACTGCAGTACATTCACTTATAAAGGAACACAGTAAAATTTTGAATGTATAGACTGACAGTGTTGCTTTACCTTTGGCAATGTTTTTGTAAAACATGATGGTCGTTTAACTTGATAAATGAGTAATAATACAATTTACATAATTATTGGTTAATAGAGTATGGTCTAGACCTGCTCTTTTATGAAAAGCGCTGTGAGATAACTGTTGTTGTGATTTGGCGCTATATAAATAAAATTGAATTGAATTGAATTGAATTGAGTTATTTAAGATCCTTATGTCATTCTAGACGCTTGCAAGCAATATCGTCCTCCATATAACTACCTTGCTCATCTCTAGCCCTGTCCCCAGTGTCAGTGGTTAGTCCGACCCTAGCTTCATTTTTCTTTTCTTCATTGTCCTTGTCCCCACCATCAGCAGCGACTTGCACCGGCTGGGGAGCATAGTGAGTGTGGGAGGGGGGTCCAGTGTCCCTGATGGCTCTGAAGTGAGTGCTGGCAGACACCGGGATGGAGACTGCTGTGGCAGGTTCCTGCTTCTGGTGGGAAGTCAGGAAGGATGGCTGTGAGAGAGGGAGCCAAAGATTAAACATTTTACACAATATTTATTTATATTTTTGTATCTACACTTACTTTTCTTATCTCTATTTATAACTCCATTTTGGGAAATATGCTTATTCCCTTTCTTTAGATGAGAATATCTAGAGATCACTAATAAACACATTATATCTCATTTGTTCATATTTCAGTGTAACAGATAGTTATGTGCCAGATCATTTCCTGGTCCGGAGCATCAACTTCCTAGAGTCCGCTAGTTGGTCTTAATGCTAACCTAAGCTAACAGGCTGCTGGTGATAACTTCATAATAAATGTACAGACATGAGAGTGAAATCTAACCTTTGGCAAGAAAGTATGTATGTGTGTATTTCCCAAACTTTAAGCAGTAGTTAAATATTTACTAATGTACTAATCTGTAGTAGAACCAACATGCCTGCGGTTTTGCAATCTGAATAAAATATTTAAGCAAGTGCTGAGATATTTGCTTGTGTGTGTGTGTGTGTGTGTATCTAGATACCAGGGCAGCCTGTGGCAGCTCCCCCCAGGTCCACAGCATCTCAGGATTGTCTTTGTTCTGAGTGGTTAGCTCTGAGTCACTCTTAGGTGTTGATGGCCTTGAATCGTTGGGGCTGCTGGGACAGTGACGGACACTTGATTTAGACCCGTTTGTACTCCATATTTTAACTGATGAAGAACCTTTAACATACATCATAAACTTCAAAATACTAGAATAAAATAAATCAGAACTGAAACTGTGTGGTTTTCCTTCATTAGTGCACTATTTCATTTCAAGCTTTCAAAGTAAAATTGAAGGTGATACCTAACAGGGGAAGAGAGGTGAGAGGTCTGCTGAGGACAAGAGATGGACAGTCCACAGAGTGGAGGTATGGAGAGAGTCTCCTTAATCACATTACTACAGAAAAAAAGAAGACACAGAAAGACAGACAAAACAGAAAAAGGATATGAGAGGGGAAGAGAGAATGACACAGTGAATAATTATTATCTACTCATTGTGAGCACAGAGAATGTATTAAAATGCTTAGTAAAATATGAACAGACTAAATAGGGGTTAATAAGATTTTACAAGACAGTTGAATAAGACAAAAATAAGTTTATCGTTAAGTGTGTATCTGTGCATGTGTGTGTGTGTGTCTTCTGTGTCAAAATAATACCTCTGTGAACGGATCCAATCAGTGCTGGGGTGTGTGCGCGTGTTAGCTGTAGACCCCTGATCACCATACACAGACCTGATCACAAACACAGACATGCAGGAGAGGTCAATCCCATACACACCCACATTATTTCAAAACCTGTGCACCCAATATAAATACACAATGTCTCTGCAAGTCCAAATAAAGTAAAACAAGTAAAAATGTCCTGAAACACTAATAATTCAATATTTCACCCTTTCACTGACAAAACACTTTTGCAGCCTGTTTGACTATAACCACATGTCACAAACCAGCCTAAACTTTGCATATTAAATACATATTAAGAAGCATGAGATGAGGCAGACACACATTCTTTCATGTCTTTAAGGTTTTCAGGAATTTTCCCACCCTGCCATGTGGTTAACTTCCTCAAAAAGCTTGGAACCCCTGCTTTAGGAGCCATTATTTAAAAGAGAGAGAGAACACTGTGGGAACAGAACAAATCCCTGGCGTGCATCCAACAAAGAGAGCCGGTTTTCAAAGGGCTTCACACACGTACATAAACAGAAACATGCACACACATGCAGACTCACATTAATTCTCATCTCCCTAAATTGTTCCTAAGCATTTAAGTTTAACTGTTGAAATGATTTTACTGAATTGAGAGAGAGGACATAAAACATGTTACACTGGTTTACTGGCCCTGAAAACACATTTTCTCAATCAGCTTCTGGCTATGAGTAATGGTTTCTCCCATAAACACATCGTTTTCTGACATGAGAGCTATCTGTATTTCTTTTATTTTCCCCATGAGGCAAGTGAAAGGTGATGTCATGTATTTGTAGCTGGGTTTAGCAACATTTGAAACAGAAACTGATGACAGTTGGTGTATTGTTTTGTCAATGTCAATCAAATCTGAACAAAACCCTACCCACCCAGTCCCAATAAAACAGGTTAAAGCAGGTGTTAAACTCTTAATAAATAATTAATGTCCTTATTTGATTGTGCTTTTTAATCATTAATATTTAATGTTACAGAATAGCAAAAAGTATAAAGCCAAGTTTTCAGGGGTTTTACTGATTGTTATAATTCTCTGAATTAAATACGTTTCTCACAATAACAGTGCTTGCCATTGTTATTATAATATTTACCATGTTCACCATTTCAGTTTAGCAAGTTTACATTCTTTTGGTAATTACAGCTGAGCCTATCAGTAATGTTATTTTCGCAAGTACTGATATTTGGTTATAAACATAAGTATTGATGATAGTGTTAGATAAGGAGTGAAGGAATCACCAAAGTCATTACAACTCATCCTAAGGAGGACATAATCCATCCGATAGTTGTTGAGATACTTCAGCCTGAACTAGGCCATCCATAGAGCCACACTGCAAGCTGCTGAAATTGATACATTCCAATTTCAGAATTAACAGAATGTCCTCAGTTTACAGGGCTTTTCTGTTCTTCTGTTTCATGTGGTGTAAAAGAACTGGAACAACCATTAACAGACTTTTTCAGGAAAAACAAACACATAGTCTCTCCACTTAAAGCACAACTAGAGAAGTTATTGGCAGTGGTTCATCTGTTCTGTGACTGCTGACAAATGTTGTTTACCACAGACTGACAGGTATTTAATAACCTATCTCTCCCTCTCTCTCTCTCTCACACACACACACACACACACACACACCTGCTGCCGTCAACCTCTCTCTCCTCATCCGAGCTCAAGTCAATAGTAAACATGTCCTCGTCCTCTGAGAATTCTTCCCCTCTCTCCTCTCTCCTCCCTCCACCACTGCCTTCCTCTGGCCGTGCCTTCCTCCTCCTTTTCCTCCTCTTCTTTGTTGTCCCACCATCACTCTGCTGCGGTCCCAGAGTCTGGACAGGAAGTGAGCTGCAGGGGATGGCGTCTTTGTGTTGAGAGAGAGAGAGCAGCATAAAAAACGTGTTTTAAAAAAAGTGTAGACACATTTTCACAAATTCCAAAATATATTTTTGTCATCAGGGCCTACCATGGTGACGAGAACTGCCCCTGCCCAACTGGGACTCCATTAACTGCTCCCCAATTGACATGATGGGTGACGTTGCAAGGTAGGATGGAACTATTTCCTGTAAACAAAGGAACATGACATGATCACATGAGATCACGATATGATCAAAAATCATAAGTAACTTCCTATCTACAGTAAAATAAACAATTTTTGATGTTGAATGATGTGAATAGGTGGGGTAGCAGCAAGACTCTAACCGCCATGCTAGCAACTCTGTGAGGCTCTACTTCAGAGTTAAATGCTAGCACTGGCATGACAAGATGCTCATAATAACAATGCTAGCATGTCTGCAAAGATAATATTTTACCATCTTAATTTAGCATGGTAGCAGCAACTGTGTTAATTTGCCCCATACACAAAGTACAGCTGAGGCTGATGGGATTGCCATTAGTTTAGCTGGTATTTGGTCATAAATCAAAGTATTGGACAAATTCAAATTTTACCTGATGACGGTGCTAACTGAAAAGTCAGAGGATCACCGAAGTGATTCTAATTCTTCCTGAGGGGGACATGAATGTGTGAACTTGATGGCAATCCACTGAATAGCTTTTGAGACATTTTACTTAAACCATAAATGCCAACATGCTGTTGCTGCTAGGGGAAAAGCCTGAAGAAGATGAATGTCTGTACACAATGTCAACCATATGCCTGTAACAGTAGTTGAGATTTTTCAGTTTGGACCAAAGCAGTGGACAGAACGATGACGAAAATATAATATGCATAAATGTGTTATACCATAAAAACACACTATTGTGGAGTGTAACCGATTGATGAAACAGAAATGCTTTTTATTCACCTATACGGGTCTACATAATCTGATGGGATTTTGGGTTTGAGCTCAGATTAGCAAAATCACACAGATTTGCTCATCACAGTCTCGCTAAACTGACTATGCCAGAAAGAGAAATAGACAGAGCCACAGAGACAGACAGTGAACGATAAAGAGATGATCCAAATAGGGCAGATCCGACTGACTTGCAGTGCACGTGTCATAACACAGTCCAACACATCCCAATTCATTTTGATGGGAGTGAAAAAGGGACAGTGCTCAGATTGTACACTATGCCAGGACATAGCTCATCTGCGCAGAACTCTAGCTTTGCTGGAAACATCCATCCCAAAACCACTTTTAATTCATAAATGCTTTTGGATGATTCATTCGCGATCTATGAGCATAACTGTTTCTCTCAAAACTACATGTGTTATTTCTGTAAATAATAAAACTGAACCTACCTGCATCAAAGAAAGATGGACTATCTTTTGACACAAACCCACTTCACCCACAGAGTGAACTAGCAATACACCATGTTTATACACTGCAATAACTAGACGCCATAATGTTATAACTGAGATATAAAACAGATCACACAGCATTTTAAATAAGAGATCGGTCACACTGAATGAAAGCTGGTGATACAGTGAACTGATGAGACAAACATGAAAACAATCACACTCAATTTTTATGTTTTCACATGTAAGGCACAACATCAAGATAAATTACCCCATGTGGGTTGTTTTTTTACCACAGGTAGTCAAACTCCTGATGTTCTAGAGTGACGATTAATTTCTGCTGGAACATTTGGTTAATGTTTCATGTGCAGGATCTATTTGCCAATACACAAGCCCCAACAAATCCTCAAGCTTAACTTTACACTCTGAGGGACAGAGAGGGAGATAACTAAAGGGGGGTTGGGTAGGAGAGGCACAGAAAAGTGGGCTTGATGCCAAATAGTTCCTTAAAAATGTTGTTTATCTTTGGAACGGAGACACAATTACTGAGGCTGTTAATAAAAGACGGAACAAAAATACCAATGCTCTACAACACTAAATAATTTGAAACTGAAACAGAGCATAATATGGCGATCCTCAAGCTGTCGTATCAGACAGTGTTCCATCCTGTGCGTGTTTATCTGTGTGGAAGACACACTGTGCTTTACTGTATATGTTGTGTGTGCCTGTCTTTTTTGTCGTGCTCCTTTTCCACACAGATCTGTGACAGCCTGTTTCTGACTGCAGTCTGTGTGCAACCGACTGTAGGTGAATTTTGGCAGAGCTATAAATAGCCCTTTGGTGGTTTTCCACTCTGCAGAGGGAGAGTTATGTCAAGGAGAGGACTGGACACAAGGCCCAAACACTGTGGCAGACATAGTCAAACAGAATATGTGAATAATTCTCAGTCTTTGTTTGAATTTCAAAGAGCATCTAAGGCCTTAACATTAAAAGCCTTTATTTTCCCATCCATTAAAGAGTGAGGCATTACAATATCTATAACACCTTCAGAGCACCTATTGATTGACTGACTGTAGAAGAAAGGTTTCCCAATCTTTGACAAAGACAGTAAATAATGAAAGCAGAATGAGACCAATGTAATCCTTAGTTTAGGAATTATATCTTCTCAGATTACGACATACTCCTCTTACAGTAAAAGTTTATTTTTTGCATTAATTATTGGAGAAAATGTGTTTATTGATGACATCTTGATTACACATAGTATAAATATTATGGAAAACCATGTGAAAACTATGTAGTCTCTGTCTTTTTCACAGTACTATACCTACTACTTTCAGTACATGTAAGGTAATTAGAAACATGTATCTTGCGTTTGTTTTGGATTCACTGGTTGTTAAAACGGCCAAACTGAAAAGATATCCTTATGTTGTGTTTTGGTGATTAAACTATTTGTTGTCATGACTTTTCACAAGAAACTTTTATTTTGAGTCAATGGCTTGTGTGCTGACAGATGTTTACAATCCAAATTAATGCACAAAGGTCACAAATAATTGAGATAATAGTACTAAAGCAATCAACAAAAACTGTAATTCCTGACTGGGAACCAGAGCCAACTCTCATCATCCTTCTCTTCATCATTGTGTATTCCTATGGAGGACTGAAGCCTGAACTCTGGCACAGGTCACATACACATGAATAAAACAGGAGATGAGAAGAGATGAGTCGGATTGTGTTTGAAAAACATAATCACCATGGCCACCACGCAAGATCCCAAATGCTCATCAGAAACAGAAACTAATACATTAACACACTCACACACCCTTTCTGGAGCAATGTGGGGTTCAGTACCTCGCCCAAGGACACTTTGGCACCTTCTGATTAGTGACCCGCTCTAGGCTCGAGGCACAGCTGCCCAGTCAGTTACTGATTATTTTTATGGTTTTAGACAACTCTTGGGCTGTTTTAAGTTGCCATTTAATTTATTTTTATGTTGACATTTTGTACATATTGTATTAGAAATGTCATTCACGATCTTATTGCACTGCTGGTTAATTTTGATTTCCTGTTATCTGTTATGTTGTTTGTCTGTAACTCACTATTATTACTGCCTTTAAGTATTTGTTCAATTCATGGAAAAATATTGTCCTTGAGATCATTCAGTTTTGATTTTTTTTGGCCATGCTTCACACCGGTACAGTATGATGATAAACAGTTTTCACTATTAAAAGATTTTCAACAGTCCTCCAGCAGCTGTCTGACCGAACTCAGTCTCATGTTGCATCGCAGACTACGGGAGAGGAAGGGAACATGTCGGCCTCCTAGGATCTTGTCTGGGCAGGAAAACTAGAGATCTAAGCCTGATAGTTAAAATGACAACGGTGTGTAGTTGCAGATTCATCTGTAAGTGAAGTAAGTTAAAACTACCACAATGCAAGAGGGAAAGAACTGAATGTATTCCCTATGAACACCAGTCCAATTCAAGCGCTGCCCGTATTTTAGTTCAGCCTTTATGACCTTCATGTCAGTAAGTTATGTTCTGTCCTATATTTGTGTGTGTTTATTGACTCAGAGTAAAGACTCTGTCAATCATTACTCACCCGTGTGTTCTCAGTCTCTTCGACAAAGAAGGCCTCTCCATTCTCTCCCAGCTTCATGTGCAAACTCACTGGCTCTCCATTAATCTCTATGTCCACCTGCATGAGAATAAAGAGTCCTTGGCATGAATATAACAACCTTCAATTTAGGATTTTTCTACAACATGGTCAGAAACTTTTAAGTTTTGTAAATAATAAAAATAATTGTACACTATTATCACACTTCTTCTCTTAAGCTCTCTCAGTCTGACAATATACTGTATATACTGTATACAGATATATCTTTATTTTAAAAATATATCTCTAAGTATTTTTGTGTGGGATCTATCACTTTTTTTAGCATACCCATGTAGAAATGCATCCATATACGGTGTTGGGGGTGCTGTACTGTTATTTCTTTTAATGCACTGTAATATAACATTGCAATGCACTACTATTAGATTTTCAATAAGTCCAACATGGTCTCTGACCTGCTGAAAGATGTTACTGCTTTACACGTAAAATTCATCAGACTTTTGCAGCAAAGTGTGAATCTGTCATAAAAAAGTAACTAGGATTTTGAATGCAGGGCTTTCACTCGTAAATTTATTTACGAGTGAAAGACCTCAACGCTTCATCCACCACTGATTGAAACATGTGTCATCATTTGTTAGGAACCGCCTTTGCTTTTAGGCTGTTGTCAGAATACAGGGTCAGCAAAAGCCTCTGAGCTCTCAAATAGCTGTTCACACAAACCCACGCAATAAAACGCAAGAAAGGGAGTGAAAACGTGAAGGGGAAGAGAGCACCCTATAATCTCACCACTTTCTCACGGGACCGCAGCACACCCATCTTTCCGAAGCGGACGTGGAAGGGGGAGCACTGCAGGGAGCCATCGGGCTGCCTGACCACGATGACGTCTATACATCCAGACAGTGTTGCAGGGTTGAGTCCCTTGTACAGCTCCTTGACCTGCACGAAGACCTGGCCCGCCAACTGACCCACATAGTTCATGGTCTGTAACTGGAGACAGACAGGGAAGAAAAGAAGGAGGGAGAGAGTTTGTTTTCCATTTTTTTTCCTACTATGACTTCTCTACTTGTTCTCTTTTGTCCATTAAGTAAGGTTTAATTTACATTTCAGGCCTTCAATGTGTGCAGAGCATCACACACAGGCAAGACAAATTACCTTTAATGGACTCTCTGTATCTGTCGGGGATCAAACACTCAACAGATAAGGCCGCCCTGTCAACCTGTCACATTTAAATACATTATTGATCCACTGTGTACAACTCCCCACTCCCCACTCACGCCAGCTAACGCAGATGAACAATTCTCATATTCTTTCCTCTGTTCTTGTGGTGTTGCTTTGCATGGGGTATGTCTATGTTTGTTAGTGTGTGGGTGCATGGATGTGAACACATTTAGCTTTTTAAACAACTGCTGAAAAAAAGTCCTCTGTGTAATGCCAATACATTCCAATGGGGATGAGAGCAATCATGCGGCGCTGTGCCAGTTTCTCTGATCCACATCCTCTAATGCTCTCTGTCTAGAATGTCAAATATGAGAGACGCAAATAGGGAAATGCATTCACTTGGCTGCGAGATGGGTGGTTGTTGATTCTGGACATTCAGAATACATTCAGCATCCAGGAGAAATCAACAGTATTGTTTATGCTGGTTAATAAATAAGTTGATTATTTCATGCAACATGGAAAGTTTACTGCTTGTGATTTCTTTTGTATTGAATTCTGCATTATGTAATACACCAGCTACTGGCCCCACAGCCATGATGTGTAAACAGATATCTTTATAGAGAACATTGCAAAGTGGAAATTTGCTAAATGACTAAAAACTAATTTAAAGGACAAGGCAACAAAGTACTAGGGTGAGAGGATGGAGGCTGAGGAGATTACGAAAGAAAGAAAGAAAGAAAGAAAGAAAGAAACATAGAGGCAGATTTTAGGGAAAGTGAGGGGGGACTACAGGGGGAGAAGAGGGAAGGTGCAGAAAGAGAGGATGAAAGAGTAATAGGATGAGAAGAAAGAGGGGAGTTTTTAAGAAAAAGGAAAGAAACAAACAAAAGGAAGAAAGGTAAATTAATAAAGTTATCTAATGTTAAGAGGAAATTGGGGAGAGATAACAAAAGGAGGTTGTGAAAGAGAGGTGAAAGGAAGAGTGGGGGGGGCTAAAGAGGGAGGCTTTAGTCTGCATCACATTTTCCATTGTAAAAATGTTGAATGTATACACACAGACACATACACAGACACACATCCTTGTACTTCTACAGTTGTGGGGACTCATAGAAATAATGCGTTCCCTGGACCCTTAGCCTAACCTTAAACATCACAACTAAAACGCCAAATATTACCCTAAACCTAATTCTACCCTAGCCCTTAAAACCAAGTCTTAACCTTCAAACAGGCCTTTGAAGATATGAGGACAGGCCAGAATGTCCTCACTTCCCAAAAATGTCCTCACTGTGTTGGTTAAAATCTTGTTCTGGTCCTGAAGTACAAGTACACACCTTCACATACACAATACATGAGATTACTGTCTTGTCTGTAAAACAAACTGTCCCTTAAAATCTCCACCCGCCACCTGCTTGTGCTGACTCATAAACTGGCATCCTCTCTATCTCCTGAAACACATACACATACACACACACACACACACACACACACTAGGTGACAGATGGCTCAATATTTTGGCAGACCATGTAAGGACATCCTAATGATGAGGATGATTTGTTAATAACCATCAATTACAATGAATCACAGACTGCTCTCTGCTCTAATGACCCATCAGACCCATGTGAGAGATGCTCATCACAGGCTTGTTCTGACCAGCCCACCATAGCACCACAACACACTACAAAGCTCCAATTAAACCAACGAGCACGTGCTTAAATCACATCTAACAAAATTTAAACAAAAATGTCACATGTACTTAAAAGTACACCTATTAATATGGAAACAAACTGTGGTGCCGCCGTAGAAAGTAGATCCAATTAAACTGCTCGCAGTGGATTATCCAAGACACTGTGTCTGGAATTTAGCTATTGAATTGTTATTGAAAATGCTTTTCAAGGCTATGAAAAAAATTAGGGCGGCACTGTGGCCTCACAGCAAGAAGGTCGCGGGTTCAAATCCCCAGCATTTTTGTGTGTGTTTGCATGTTCTCCCTGTGTCTGCATGGGTTCTCTCCGGCTTCCTCCCACCGTCCAAAGACATGCGGCCTAGGTTGACTGGTAACCCTAAATTGTCCTTAGGTGTAAATATGACCCCGCCTTTCACCAGATGTCATCTGGGATTGGCTCCAGCACCCCGCGACCCTGTACGCAGGTTGACGATGGATGGATGGAAAAAATCCGTTTAGGTCTGTTTCCAATGCCAATGACTGAAATGAATTGAAGTAAATAGTCTAAATATCTTGGCAAATGAAAATAACCTGCATGGCCACAGGAGTGAAATTGTGTTTTGCTTCTCATATGGGAGAACTGACCCTTTAATCTGCTGGCGTCACTTTTCTCAAGAACTGGAAGTGGACTTGAGTTTGACAATGATAAATTAGTAGACCTGTTGTCTCACTTGTACCTTTATTTTCGTTGCCTCACAAACACACACATGTACATGCCACAGCCCACATGGACCACATGCAACCATTTGGGACCAGTCACACACGCGCACACACACACACACACACACACACACACACACACACACACACACGCAACCAAAGCCTTAGAGACCCTCCCAGGAAATTACTGTTTGACAGCCAATCACAATGCTTCCGCATTACATAACAACCAATCACGAGACAATTCAGTGGGCCATTTGTTGTCACTTCAGCTGCTGTTTTGTTTTACAAAGGAAACACCACTGTCTGTAACAGAAATCCCACAGAGCCTTATTTATATAAACCGCAGACAGAGGTGACAGAGAAGCTGAGGGACCACAGACAGTTGATGATGATGATGTGGAGGGTTATCCAATTAAATCAGTTTAACGTGACTGGTGCAGCAGTTACTCCAGGATTACTGACTGTTAGGCTATAGCTAAATTTATGGTATAATGGTTTAATATTATGGTATATCATTTTGTCAAAACAACTTGTAATTATGTATGACCTTATCTTCTTTAAATTTGATATAGCCCAGAATACACATAGCCTAAATGGAAGGAAAGGTCAGTTTTGCTGACGTGAAAACGTTAAAGCTGAGTAACAAACGAGACAGAATAAAACAGGCTGCATCAACATGAGATTGGATAATTGGATCGTAGTATCATGCGTGGCCTGTGAGGCGATATGTAAACATCTGCACACGGGCTGAGGCTGCAGCCTGCACCGAGATCTGCCTTCATTCAAACAGCCACACATATTACGCCAACGGGAAGCAGAGCTCCAAGCCCATACTGAATGGGCTACATATAAACAGCCTATAAGGATATTTAATATTTCCCAACACGGCGGCTTACTGTACAGTCCAGCAATCCTACTTACATTATATTGTAAATTATTGATGTCGCTCTTCGCTCGGGGATCTTTCCGCCATCCAAATTTCCCACCAACTGTCCTCTACAGTTTTATCCGTAACGGGTCAGTCCTCAAATCAAACATTGTCGGTAAAGCTTTCTGATCTTAGATGTTCTGCTCAAGGGTGCTTCGCTATTTAACCACAGTTAAGAAATTCCGCCCCCCCCCCCCCCCCCCCCCCCCCCCCCCCCCCCCCCCCCCCCCGCCACCGGACTGCATGTAACGAGCGACCCGGTTGGCTGAGCCGGCGCTGACGTCACACAATGTTGACTGAAAAATTCCCTCTTAAAATCAGTTTTGTTTATGATTATATTACTGTGATTACGTTTTCTGTATTTTTTTCTATTACTTTAACGTATTTAGGCCTCTACTGTATAATAAGGTATAATTTGTGAATGATTTATAGGTCGTAGCTAACTAACGTTTAACAAATCATTTACTGATAGTCTGCTTCTGGATTACCATTTTGTGTTTAAGTGTTCATCCTCATCCAGCATAACACGTTTCTTCGTTTAGCTTTAACTAATCAGGAATGGACTTCTGGGTTTTACTTCTGACCTTCTGAAAAAGGGCATGTGGACCAAAATGTATTTAGGCCTATTAATAAACATTAACATTTACAATTGGAAATTTGGACTATTGGGAACCCCTTGTTATTGATTGCAATTTATTTATTGCAGGATAGCTTTGAGATGCATCATCTCTTTTCAAGGGGATCCTGTAACACAAATACAAAATAAAACAGATACATAGACAGATCACGGCATAACTAATAAACATAACACAATAATTAATTTGTTAACATTCATAATGTCTTTTTTCTGATAAATTAAGAATTTGCAGATTTTTTATTATTATTCTTTAAGTAATAATGCTGTTAGTTAGAACTTGTAAACTCTGTCTGAAGTTGTTCAGTGTAAGTGTAAATTATCAAACAGGGCCACATTAAATCTATCTAATCTACTAATATGTAAACACTAAGTGCTTAGTTGTCATACAATAAGTTAATGCTTTCATTCTGTATCACTTCCCTTTTTAACTATGCAGAATAGTACACGACGTGTGAAAACCAAGTTACTCAAACTATATACAACAAAGTATATAGTAATGGTCTACATAAGTAAAATATAAGAATCTTAGTCCACATAGTTGGCTAAATCTTAAAAGCACGTACAGAACAGCATTTGTTAGGGCATACATTTCTCCTTGTGTATAACTGGGAGAAGAGCAACAGTAGACAGTATCTTGTTCTTATTCTAAAGAAATACAAATCTAGTATGTGGAGCAGAGGAGACAAGAATAGCAGTGACATTCAGACAGCTCAAAGGCATCTGTAGTTGTGCAATGTACTGACTGTGTCTTCTCAGTTTTCAGAAATGTAAATCTAACCACCTGCCCTGAGACATCGGGGCAAGACCAAGACATTGTTGGTCTGTTTATTATTCTTAGTACGTTTTCACTCCCAGATGACAGATTTCACAGTAAATTAGGAATGTAAAGCGTACACAGTTTTTTAATGAAAAACTGTTCTGCTTTAGAAACCCCATTAATCGCAGCTCTGCAATTGTAACATTGTACCTTATCTATGTGGGAAAATGTCTTTTTTCAGTATATACAGCTGTCTGGAAAGTTTATTCCCCAAAATTTAAAGTTACTGCTCAACATTTTGTTAATGTTTTGTTTGCATGTTGTGGTTTTATAGAGAGGTTGTGTGGGTTCTGGGAGCACTTACTTCCAGGAGTCTCTGCTGATTTCCTGGCACGGTGATGACAAGATTTTTGGAAATTACTGCATCTAGCCAAGACATAGTCTGGCACATTACCTGCTGTGAAACCACAGTTTATGCTAACTTGCTTCTATCTGTAGCTTCTTATTTAGCATACATTGTCAAAAAGTGGTATTGATTTTCTCATTAATCCCACGTCTAGAGAGTGTATTTCACAAAAAGAAAAACATTTACTTTAGAAATAATACTCTTTTATTGTCTTCAAAAAAAACAACTTTTATGTGCTGTACTTTTTATGTTCTGTACTATTTATGTCCGGGAGCAGTGACTTCCTAAAGTCTTATCTTTGCCGTGAGGTGGTCAGGCAACAAGCTAAGCTGCTGGCTTCAGCTTCATTTTAAAATGACAGATAGGAGAGCGGTATCGAGCTTCTCATCTACCCTCAAGACATCAAACTACTCATATCAATTCCATACGAGGAAAATATCAAACGTTAAAATAACAGGCATGTTATTTGACATCTATTGATAGCAAGTAATAAAACTTGTAATGTAAATATATATCAGACAATAAATAAGTTATTTTCCACTTCACTTAGTCAGTAGTATAGTCGCCTCATTATGCTGACATGTTGGAAAATTTATGGGCTAGAGAGACAAGTTGACTAAACAGGTTTCCCACTTCAGAAAAACAATCACAGAAGTTTCTCTCCTCACAGAGTGTCCTCTGTCTGAGTCTCATAGCTTTTTTGTTGTTGTTGCTCAATAATTCTAAGAACCAGTCCTCCCCACTTACACTCACATCCAAGATCCTACTGTTTGTTATTCTGGACCTTTATTAGAGAGTGGTAATACAACACAGTGCACAGCACTCTATCAACAAGTGAGCACTAAAAGAGAAGGAATATCTCTTGAAGAATGCAGGTCTACAGTACAGTGTGTGTGTGTGTGGGTGTGTATGTGTGTATGTGTGTGTGTGTGCATGAAACTCGCTGACGGACACACACTCACATACTATCAGCACCAGGGAGCCAGAGAGGGAACAAGGAAACACGTGTTGGGTTTTCTAAGAATTGAGCCATTCATCAGGGAGACACAAGGAGCCAAATAGAGGGGGAGAGAGGGGAGAGGGAGGGAGTGCTGGAGACAGACTGAGAGAACATGGAGGTAGGAGGGTAGGCCAGAGAGAATTTGTATATATACATTATTTGCAGAATGTTAATGTTTGTGTGGCTAAAGGTTGTAGAGGTACGACCGAGGAGAGATTATTACCCTACTGTGCAGGGTGATCACTGGGTCAGGTAGTTTTAATGAGTCTGTAGTGTACAGATGATGTCCCATATTTTGCTATTTTTACTTTCATTTTTATCCTCCCTAAAATGTTATTACCATTTAAAGAAATAGTTTGATATTTTGAGGAGATGGATACTACTGTAATGCTTCTATGGTAAATATGTAGTTGCATCCAGCAGGCGGTTGGTTTGCACAAAGAGTGGAAACAGCTAGCGTGGCTCAGTCCAATGGTAACAAAATTCACCTAGCTGTTTGCCTGTTTCCAGTCTTTACGCTAAGCTAAGCTAAGCTCAGCTAACTGGCTGCTGGCAGCCTGTCACAGTTGGCTCCTCGGTCCTTCTCTTCAGCAACAAACTCCAGTGGTGAAATTCCAAACTGTATGTATTTGTACTTAACTTGAATATTTACTTTTCATGCCACTTTCTAATTCTACTCCACTACATCTTAGAGGGAGATATTGTACTTTTTACTTCACTACATTTATCTGACAGCTTCAGTTACTACTAGTTACTTTACAAGTAAGATTTTTACACACAATACATATGAAGACTTCATAAAATATGTTTTGTTATAAAATAAACTACCCAACATTTTATACAAGTACAGCTGACACAGTTATGAGATCAAGCTGTTGGTTAGACAAAACAAGCATTGTGAAGGTGTCACTTTGGGCTCTGGGTAGTGACAGCATTTCTTAATAATTTCTTAGTAATAATCATAATCTAATAATCTAATAATTAATGAGCTGAATACTTCATTCATCACTGACACACACACACACACACACACGACTGAGTAACTTGAATTATTATTGAAAGGGAAACCTGTTTGTAATGAATGGCATTGTTTAAAAAATATGAAAGTTTGCCTACTAATTGTGTTGGTCATGTCAGCAACCCCTGACAAACATAACCAATAGTACTTTTTGCTTTTGATACTTAAATATTTTTAAAAGCAGGTACTTTTGTACTTTAACTCAAGTAGAAATTTATATTGAAGACTTCCACTTTTAGTGGAGTAATATTTGGCAAGGGTATCTGTAATCAAGTACAGGATTTGTACTTGACACACTCTCTTTGCCAGCTCCCTGCATTACTCTATTTGTCCTGTGTCTCAGGCCATGATCTTTCCCTCAACTCTCCAGACCTGTCATCCTCAAGCTGTCCGCCAGTTGCCCTCTGACTCTCCCCGCTTTCCCCTTCACCTGACTGCCCCACCCATCTACACACCTGTTCCCATTTCTCTCATCAGCCATCAAGAAATATATGCAGCGTACTGCACTAAACATTTTTGGACCCCTCAAATGACAGCTCGTCGATGAGCTCTCTAGTTCCTTCCTGGGTTGAACCCTTTTTTTGTGTGTCACATTGGCTGCATGTCTTTGAATCCAACAAGGGCATCATATATAAGTGGGAAGGAAATTAAACTGTACACACTGACACAGACTCAATTTTTGTGTAATTTCAGGAATTTCATTCATTACAGCGTATGTGTGGCCGTGAGCTTTGTTTATGTGGGTGGGTGTATGCTAGCTGATAGGTCCTCTATCACTCCAGCTGTCCCCCTGCAGTGTGTTACCTCATGTCAGACACGTGAGAGGGAGAGGGAGCAGAAGGTGGTTTTCCAGAAACAGGGGTAGCCTGATCTCTCCCAGGAACTCTCTCTGAGGTCAAGAATACATTCATTTCATCACCATGGAGGCTGGGGTGTTTTAGGGGGATGGGCTACATGAACCAATCAGATGGCTGCCTGAGCAGCACAATACAAATGAACTGTCTTCACAGACATGCTCCATGGTTTTACAAAAATCTGATAAGTTTAGTTTCAGGAGCCAGCCATGGCTTGTTAAAACTTTCTTTCCACCCCACATATTTTGATCTAAACAACGTCTGACATTTGCATAAACCTGCCTTATGATTTATTAGTGGAAGAGCAACAGTGTTATAAATTGGCCCCAAAAAAGGGACATTCTTTCCCAACTCTTCACATATAGAGACAAAAGCACAAGTTGTTTGTGTGGCCACTAGCTGACTAACTGGAGTAGGTGACAGATGTAAAAAATCCTATATAATGTGTTGTTACGTTCCGAGGTTTATTAACATAATAACATAATAAGTCATCATTTTGTATATACAGAGCATACAAACATTGTGCTATGTTTAGCAATATACAACATGCTGTGGTTAAGCTTCTTGCAAGATGGCCATTTTTGCTGCACAAGAGGCGGTGAACTAGAAAGGAATGCAAATTCCGTGTACATGCAGCATTCTTATTAGAGCATGAAGCACGTTATATGTAGGCCTAAAGATGTTTATACATAACAATTTAACATATAAATTCAACATATAAATACATAACAATTAAAATTTCTGTGTGTTTTGTGTTTTATTTTCTGGACTTGAGGATAGTTTTGCACTCTAAAGTTAAATAATTTCAGGCAGATATAATCTAGAGGAAGAGGGAATGTGGAGGTGCTATCTAAGTTAGCCCACAGAGCCCCTCACAGGCCACTGCATGGTGGGACTGTTATGCAATTGCTTTGCTAACTGTGGTGTACATGGGCTTAAGGTCATGCATGGGGATGTGAGCTGCTGATCTAGCACATGGTTGGACTGCACACAGACAAAAGCTCACACGCGCAGAGCTACCATGCACAGCGATAGCTGGCTTCAAAATATACAGTTGACACACACACACAGAATGAGCATGTTGCATGACCACAGTGTTTTTAAGGACATTTTTAAGGCTGGTTGTTTGTAGTCCAAGTATTTTTGTAGCTGTTTTTATTTTTATTTCTAGTGTAAACAGTTCCACCACTACTTTTTCTATGATGTGTCAGTTAATTGTGTGTGTTCGTCACTGAATCCCCGGTCAACTTTCTATGTAAATGTTATAGAGAAGAGACAGCAGCACGCTTTAATTTTTAATGTATACACTAGGTTATTATTGATTATAGACCAATCGATTCTGACAATAGACAGAAAACGAATCGCAAACTGTTTCAATAATCGTTTAAATTATTTATCAAGCACACTTGCCTGCTGGTTTCAGGTTCTCTAATGTGGGGATTTGTTGATTTCCCCCTTCTATTTTCTGCTCTTATAAAATGAAGACTGAATCCTTTTGGAATTTGGACTGCGGTCAGACAAAACGAAGCATTTAAAGGCATCATCTTGGGAAATTGCAATGGATATTTTTTTTAATTTGCTGACATATTATACACTAAACAAATACCTGGTTGATAGTTTTCAAAGAACAACAGATTAATCGACAATTAAAATCCTTATTAGTTGGATCCTGGACCCACTATACATTTATTACTACTATGCATATATTATAATTTAAGTTATGTAAGTTTTGTTACCCAGGTCCAGCTGTCATTGGGGCTGTCATCCTCACTGTGGCTGCTGAAGTCTTGCTCTTCCTCTTCTAAGTGGCTCATGGTTCCATGTCGCACAATTCACAGTCCTGAGCTGCTGTATGGACTCTTCAGAAATATACTGTTTAGAATCTCAGAATACGGTAGTATATCTGAAGGAATCCTCGTTGAGTGGTCCATGCAGAAATATTCCGCAACTGCAAATGTCACGCTGGACAAACGAGCTGCTTGGTCCTCTGAGATGTGTGATGTCAAAAATATGAATTTGATGTTGACTCTTTCCAGTTCAGCTTTCTCTAAAAGTTCATCTTCGTCTGTTTAAAACAGTTCAACAACACTTGTTGACGGGTGCAAATTGCTGCTTGAACTCTGAAGATCCTGCTCGACTAATTCTGATTACATCTCTCCTAAGTGATTCTGGAAATCTGAGGGACTGTTTCAGTGAGTTACTGCTGTTTGTGCAACAAGCAGTGAGCATTTTAGACTAAATTTATCAAGTGTGTTCTGGGAATGGTTTACTTGGAGGAAATCTGAGAGGGTCCAGAGTTGCTGGGCACACACAGATACACACATGTCATGGAAGGGTAATGTTTGCCACTTGACTCTCTCCCCTTGTGATTCTTCATCTAATAGCCATTTGGAATTTGGAGGCTCTGTTTGCAGTCTCAAATATCTCCTGAACACTGACTGGCATTGAAGAACAGAGATGCCTGATGGGGGACAATATCCTTGTTGAGCACTTTAGTCACATAAGGTTACACAAACTATACTCTGCAGTACAAGGTATTCTAGTAAGAACGGTCTCAACAGCCATAAATATTTTATTTGGAAACTTTGTGCCCTGTTATTCATTTGAAGTGACAGTAACATCAAGTGTGCAAACAGCCATTTGTCAAACCAACCCTGGCCTTTAGGATGCAAGCCTCCAAGTATTTTAACAATTCTTCATGTGGGTATTGTGAAGTTCAGAAGTATCAGTTAAAGTCTGTTCAGTTCGGTGTCTGAAAGTCTGAAGGAACAATGCAAACACACACACACACACACATGAAAGCTATTTAAAATGTCTGTACATTTATACAATTAAAGACATACAAAAAAGTGTACATCATGAAACGCTACCAACACACAGTGGATATGTGTTTCTTCAGCAGTTACAAATTAAATCAACATCTACGGAGCATTAAGCATAACAAACGTTCTACATCCAAACAGAACACTTTTCTTGTACACAGAGATAATAAGGACTTTTTTTTTATCTTTATTTTTTATTTTTTTTACATACACAGCAAATCTGACAAAATATATCATATGTAAAAACACCAAATTCGGCTACCATTGCACACAGATGATTGTGTCTACCCTCTTTTAAAACTTCTTATATTATGTGCACCTACCTCCTTCAAATATACTGTATGGATCTATCAAGAGGTGTTTTTACAAGATGAATCATTTAATCTTTTATCACCACAAAACTCTGCAATGGGTATTTTTATTTTAGGAAAAAAACTTTGTAGTAGATAACTAAATAAATTACAGTGAGTGTAGGACTGGCACATAAACCACAGTAACTGTAAACAACACAACTTCTTTACCAGAAAAGCCCCCAGAACAATCTTTTGCTAACTCACAGGATTACCACCAATCAATAAAGGCCACCTAAAAAATATATTTAGCAAAATGATTTTCTCTCTCAAAGATTACATCCTTTACAAGATGAATGTGTCTGTCATGATGTTGGCAGCCTAGAATTGGACCTCACCTCCAAAGGTCCTTTTTGTGTGTCCGCAGTGATGTGTGGTAATGATCATTGTTTCATGTTCCATCGATGTTTCCAGAGGGTCTCACAGGTCTGGGTAATATGCATTGTCTACTGTCTTTTGCATATCTTGCATTGTCAATTCAGAAGCTGATGTTAGTGTGTACTGGCATGCTATAAAAACACACATTTATTCTTACTGGCAATTAAAGTGATTTCCATCTTGACTTTGACTCTCTGTGTTCCAGTCATATATGTTTTCCAGTCAGAAAGAAGAGCGGCCGGTCTTCCTTGGCGTTGGCAGTCTGGAATTCGTCGCTAAGTCTGAACCTCCACTCTTCTTCGAGCTCCAGCCTGCCCACCGTCTGCCTCAAGGAGCTACGATCTGCACTGATGACACACAGAGTCGCACCTACAGGAAGGCAGACAGGAGTGAGAAGGATAGAGACTTAAACTTTGACACGGAAATCTAAATTACTTTAGGATGCCATCCTCACCATAAAAAAATTAGATCACAGTTTCACTGTTTGTGTTTATTTAAAGATTCTTTGGTTCACATTTTTCTGTTTCATTCCACTATCTATAAAAATGACAGGTGTTGAAATCCTATTCTTGTTTTATGCCATAATGGAATTGTCCTTTGTGCTGTAAAGAAATCAAACAAATGTCTTGTCCAGCGTGTTGCTGTTGGAGGTGGCCAACCTCTTGGTCTGGGTGACTGCTTTGTCAATTAGTAACAATGCTAATATGTTAAAAGGAGAATGGTAATTTTTTGTTACTAAACTGCTACATGTAGTACATTCAAGGATTCAGAATGAGATCTAAGATGTCATGCATAGCTTGCTCTGTATAGTACTGTTTAGGGCTGACCCCCAATAGTCGAAGATTCGATAATTCGATGGGCGGAGCCTGATTCGACTGTCAATCTCAAAGTCGAAGCTTCACAGCAAAACAAGGATCACGCCATTTTGGCGATATGGGGGTGCTCAACGTATGATTTTACATAGAACTACCAGTTTTCTCCCAATAAGTTAATATACAGCCTATTACAATTCATTTCAACGTTTAATGCTGTAAATAAACATTTAAAAAGAATAAAACTTCCAATAAATGTTTTTAAACTTTCGGATAGTTAATCACCGTTGATGAACCACACAAAGAATATTTTATCGTTTTTAAATAGCTGGCTACTTGAAATAGACCCGCGAGGAACCGCGACATGCATGCAGTTGTCGGTAGCAGTAATGCACGTAAAACTCTGCACAAGACCTCAGTGTAGCTGAAAATTTACAGTGTAAGTTGAATGAATAGAGACTGCAGCTCTGCAGCTTCTCAAGATTAAAGCGGAGCTACCGTGTGTAACCCCCCCCCCCCCTGCTCGCAATCACTGCACACAAAAAAACGCACATGACTCAACTATAGGCAGGACTTGACGATTCTGATTCGACTCTGTAAATCCTTAGTCGGGGACAGCCCTAGTACTGTTACTCAAAAATACATCATTGCATGTCTGCATTTGGTCTGCCTTTGTACCTTTGAGGAAGGTGAACTTCTTGAGGAACCCAGGAGTCACGAAGGAGTCGGCGAAACAGAGGAGAAGGCCACTGAACAGCAGCCCCGTGGTGCCTATGTTGACAGAGTGAGGTCTGGAACTCACAAAACACACCGTCACCTGCAGGACACAAGAAGACTTTTATATGCTATATGTTGGAATTTATGGATATATGAACCTAGATACTGTTCAAAGGTTAATAGTCGATATTGAGGTTTCTGTCCCTCTACATGCTTGTGTGTGTGTATGTGTGCTGTATACCTCAGGTCCAAGATTGAGATAACAGTCCACAGACAGCACAGGGTGTGTGTAGTTCTTGGTGCTGAGTGGAAACAGCTTCTGGCTGGTGTGCTGGAGGTATTTTTCCAGGAGGAGCTGAGCTGGTGTAGCCAAGAAAAGGTGCTTGCTGTCTGGGGCACAGATGTACTGCGAGGGCCCCACTGAGGTAGGGACATCTGTCATCTGGAGAAATGTCAAACTTTTTTTAATAACCTTTGTTACCATAAACTTTTGTAAATAAAATGTCTTTCATTAGCTGTTACATGCATATTTAAGCAGAATTAAGAAACAGATTTGAAATGTTAATTCTGCTCTGTGAGTAATATGTGGTTATATTTTCATTTGTCTTCAGCATCTACCTTGGTCTTGATAATAAATGTCCTGTATCCTCCTATGGCGATCTGCTTCTTCATGACGCTGAAACTGTTAAAACGGCAGATGAGCAGTCCAGCACTGTGTAGCCTCAGGATGAAATCAACATCATGACAGGTGAAGCGGTTCTGGTCGTACTGGACGTTCTGACTCCGGTCGACATTGAGGAGGAGGAAGTCATGAAGGTGGCCTCTGAAGAAGGGCTCCCTCTGTTTATTACCTGGAGGTAACAAAATAAATTGCAACTTTAAATTTATTTTAATCATATACCAGACAAGTTTATTTTTCATTCCGCTTTATTAGAAAAATAATTGACATGTTTCTCATTCTGATTCATAAAGTAGCAAAAAATAATCAAAGTTGCCTTTTAATGTCCCCTCAAATATATGATTTAAACACAGATTCGGTAAGCCTAAGCTTTACATCTTGTATTCTAAGGCAGTAACTGTGGCTAATGAGGGTTTGTTTAAAGATGTGAGCTATAGCTTGGAGCCAGACATTCAGTAAATATGTTTAAACACAAAAATACCACTCTGTATAAGTTGAGATATGATATGTACAACAAGTACAATCTACCCGCAATGTTTCAAGTATCCTGTGCATTCCAATACAGCCTTGGAAATTGTTTGACCTTAGTGAAGCTCATAACAATACATTTTTATTCAGACTGTGCATGTGTATGTGATTCCACTGTATGGTCATTTTTGAGCTTATGGCTTAGAGAAAAATATATCTTCTGTTAATTTGTTTAGTATTGACAAAACTGAAATAGTTTTCTGATAAATATAGTTTTCTGATAAGGTTTCTGATATCATGACCCCTGACCTGTGAGTCCACGGCTGCTCCACTTCCTGATGCCGCACAGTCCATAGTGGGCCAGGTCTGGACAGGCCTCCATGTGCTGTAAGACCTGCTTAAGTGACACGGCATGCTCCACTGGACCACTAATGACAGCAAAATGCAGCAAACAGTAGCTTTGTTAAAACCAACTCCTAAAATGAATAAACATATTCTTACTTTAAATACAAGCAACAGCTATTTTGTACTACACACTTATTCCTATAAATAAGGCATCTGTATGTACTTGTGTGCGTCGAGGTCCACTGCATTCCACATAACACACGAGTCGTCAGACAGGATGATGAAGGGCCAGACGTCATCTGCAGGGCCCCCTCCCTCCAAACGCCGACTGCGCTCCAGCTCCAAGTTGTGATATGAAAGCTCTTTAATCAGGAAGTGAGCAGCACCTGCAAGACAATGGGAATGGTATGATCGTGCTGTATGTGTCAGTGTAACTGCTAAACAGGCCTGCGTTAAAGATCTATGGAATTATGGAATCCCTACATATCTAACCCTAGTAGCAGTAACAAACCTATTCCAGCTCCATTGAAGACAGTGGGCAGTACCAGCATTATGTGGTTGGGCCAGTACTTCTTATATACAGCCATCTCGTACTCCTTGACCACCAGAATATGTAGGTGTGAGGCTCCATCCATAGCATGATACAGGTTAAACAGACCATGCTCATGACGGCCAGTGGTTGGGGTGAAGATTGGACTCTTGATGCAGTCTGGGCTCTGGGGAAGTGGACAAAAAAAAATCAAACAGAATTCATACTTTAAAGTGTGGCTCATGACAAAATGATGCAAAATATTAATAACTTTATTGCAGACACAGGTCCATATAACACATCATACAGTACACAATACAAGGAAATACATAAACATAAAAAGTACAAAAAAAATACAATACGTACATACATTTAGATGTTTCAACACAATCTCCAAAAGGTAGAAGGGAAGAAAAAAGTAATGAACCACTGTCATCAATGGCAACAGACTTTTACATTACTAAATTTTGATTACAAAAGGCTGTCCTAATTTCAATATAAGCCATAATCCAGCCTGTAGCGCCACCTAGTGGAGCTCAAGGGTGTTGCACTGTGGTCATCCCTGCAAATCACCACTTTAATGCATTGGTAATGTGCAGAGGGATATGAGTCTGTACCTACGAGGGATTGTCTGTAAGGGTTCTCAGTCATCTAGGTCTTAGTTATCCAAGGAAGGTTAAAATCAAGGGCAACTGGACTAGTTTCAAGATACGCTAAAATGTTTCACCTCTCATCTGAGAAGGGTTAAGAGTAGATGTGTTTTCGTTAAGGAGGGATTAACTAAAACATATAATGTGACAACAGGAAATTAATATTTCATAATATCAGTGTTCATGTGACATGTTGGCTCAATGGGTGATGCAGATCACCTTCTAATTAAAATGTTTGTTTTTATTAATTTTGATCATTTATATACCTGTGAGATTGGCAGTAACATAAACATTTCGGCACATTTACTATCAAGGGTGACATGACTGATGTTCACAAAATGATACCCTCACTAATGGCTGTGATCTTCAGCATAAGGTGTCAATAGACTCCACCAGAAGTACTGGATAGTCAAACAGACTAAGACCCCCCACCCCAATTTGAGATAATTAAATCAGGGTTCACTAAGAAAAAAACATACCCAATCTGAGGTGAGAGGCAGCCGCATGCTCTCCAGCTGGCCTCCTGGTTGGCTGAAGCTGAAGTAGTGTTCTTTAGACTTTGGGATGATGAAGTAGAGCTGGATATCTTCCCCAAGCAGTAGATGAGTGAATGTAAAGGCATGCAGTGTTGACTCATACACCTGAATATAAGAGAGGGCATCCAGCATTACCTGAGGCATTTACACTTCAAAAGCAGTGTGTGTCATTTATCAGATTATAGGTTTGTTCTGCTAACCTGGTATCTTGGGTTGAAGCCCAGATACTGATGACACTGTTCACAGTGATGGTAGGTGTTGTAGGCTGCATATTTAGACAGCTTGATCCTAGATGTCCGCCTACGTAGGTACACATCCTCCTGGCGCATAGGGTTTCCTTGGAAAGACAACGGAGGCAAAGACAAATTAGGACATTTTAGAACAGACAAATATTGATGTAGGTGTGTGTTACTGACCTGACTTTTGTACGTGTTTTTCTGACAGTGCCTACCTTCAGTGCTTGGTATATATCCAGGGCTATAGACAGAGCTGATGTCGTCATATTTGGGGTCATGGAGGGCGTAGTCAAAGGGCATTGTCTTTATAATGTCTGGGTTGGGCCAGGGAGCATTGGGTGGGTGGTACTGCAGCCCTTCTGCCTGGGCACCTAAACACACAACATATTAAGTGTATGCATTACCCATGAGTTTATAACAGGGTGAATATTGAAGATTAGAATCTATTCTTGACACATCCTGACAAAATCCTAATCCTCGCTGCAATAACAGCAAAACAAACAAAAAGAAAAGGGCTAGGGAAACAGTAGACATATAGGAAATGAATAGGAGTAAGGTCTTTAGAAAGCCTAGTCTCTGTAATTTACATAATGTAGGTGACTACTGCTGCAAATATACTGACTGTAGTTGATGTCTTCTTCATCGTAGATATCCACCTCCATCAGCCTGATCAGCATCCGAGACAGAATACCCAGGAAGTGTAAGTACGCTCCTGTCTTACCCACCTGACGGTGGAAAGAAAAAAGTGAAATTAGTTTAAATATTAAGCATAGCACAAGCCTGAGTTTGAATAAAATCAAATATTTAGACAGAAAGTACCTGTGGGGGTCCACTGAGCAGCAGCCTGCGAGGGTGAAAGTTGTCACTTCGTCCTTCAGTGCGATTGCTGCTGTCCATGTGGTAAGAGCGGGGGACTGTCCACTGGCGATAGTACAATGACTGCTCTGTACATGTCATCATCTTACTCAGCAAGGGCCTGCACACAAAAGACATAGATCATACTGTAAGTACATTTCTCCCAGTGAGACTTCCAGCATCTAATCTTTCCAGGAGACACTGAGAACTACAGTCCCCTCCAAAAGTATTGGAACAGTAAGGCAAATTCCTTTGTTTTTATTGTTCACTGAAGACATTTGGGTTTAGGATCAAAAGATGAGTATGAGACAAGTTAGGACATATCACCGTTTGTATTAGACCTCAGCATTCTTAGGTGAGCAAAAGTAATGGAACAAATAATCTTAAAGTAAATAAGATTTAATATTTGGTGGCTTAACCCTTGCTTGCAATAACTGCCTCAAGCCTGCAACCCATCGACATGACCAAACTGTTGCATTCTTCATTTGTGATGCTATTCCAGGCTTTTACCGCAGCTTCTTTCAGTTCTTGTTTCGGGGTGTTTCTCCCTTCAGTCTCCTCTTAAGGAGGTGAAATGCATGCTCTATTGGGTTAAGTTCAGGTCATTGACTTGGCCAGTCTAAAACCTTACACTTTTTCCCCCTGATGAAGTCCTTTGTTTTGTTGGCAGAGCGCTTTGGCCCATTGTCCTGCTGCATGATAAACTTCCTCCCGATTAGTTTCAATGCATTTCTCCATAAATTGGCAGACAAAATGTTTCTGTCCACTTCTGAATTCATTCTGCTGCTACCATCATCAGTTACATCATCAATAAATATTAACGAGCCTGTTCCAGAAGCAGCCATGCACGCCTAAGCCATGACATTACCTCCAACATGCTTTACAGATGAGCTTGTATGCTTCGGATCATCAGCAGTTCCTTTCTTTCTCAATACTTTGTTAGAAATTAATCTTGGTCTCATCAGTCCATAAGATTGTGTTGCAGAACTTTTGCAGCTCATCTCTGTACTTCTTTGCAAATTTCAGTCTGGCCTTCCAATTCTTCCTGCTGATGAGTGGTTTGCATCTTGTGGTGTGGCCTCTATATTTCTGCTCTCTGAGTCCTCTTCCAACAGAGGATTGTGACACCTTCACCCCTGCACTGTGGAGGTCACCGGTGAAATCACTTACTGATGTTTTGGGGGTTTTCTTCACAGCTCTCGCAATATTTCTGTCATCAACTACTGTTGTTTTCTTTGGCCGACCTGTTGGACGTCTGTTGCTCAGTACACCAGTAGTTTCTTTCTTTTTCAGGACATT
>NC_060169.1:24468101-24491172 GCF_021292245.1 Micropterus dolomieu | reverse complement strand
TTGTGACACCTTCACCCCTGCACTGTGGAGGTCACCGGTGAAATCACTTACTGATGTTTTGGGGGTTTTCTTCACAGCTCTCGCAATATTTCTGTCATCAACTACTGTTGTTTTCTTTGGCCGACCTGTTGGACGTCTGTTGCTCAGTACACCAGTAGTTTCTTTCTTTTTCAGGACATTCCAAATTGTTGTGCTTGCTTTGCCCAATGTTTGTCCAATGGCTCTGGTCGATTTTCCTTCTTTTCTCAGCTTGACAATGACTTGCTTTTCTCCCATAGACAGCTCTCTGGTCTTCATGTTGGTTTATCCTCTTTAACAGGAAATGCAGTCTTTATAGGTTTGAACCAAGGAGGAAAACTTAGACTAGTCATGCAGAGCTATTTAATGTTTGGAAAATCAACCTAAAAGGCAACAACTGGGCAACAAGAAACATCTGTCAGTCACATGTTCCAATAGTTTTGCTCACTTGAAAAATGGGTGGGTTCAAACAAAGGGTGGTATGTCCTGAGTTGTTTAACACATCTAGATGTGAACACAAGGAAATGAGAGCTGAAATTCTGAACTCTCATACTCATCTTTTGATCTTAAACCCAAATGTCTTCAGAGAACAACTAAAACAAAGGAATTTGCCTTACCGTTCCAATACTTTTGGAGGGGACTGTACATGACAGAACAATACTACATACTGTGTGTTCTGATTTTTATAGAATAATGGAGTGCCTCACAGAAAAGACAGGATTAACTAATTCAGCCCCTAAGTCTTCTGTCCAGAGTTTGATTCCCGTGATACTATACTCATTGAACCCTCATGACCTTTCAGTTCAAAACATTAATGCCCACTGAGCCAATCCACGACTTAAACAGTTAAATTAAACCTTTGGTGGTCTGTCTACATTAATGCAAATTACCATACCCTTGCAATGAAAGGTACAGTAGGGAGACCATCAGACCACCACATTGTTTTAGGTTTCAGCTGTATACACTGGACGTTCTGTGAGAAAAGGACCACAATAATAAAAAATGTATCAAATCTATCGATATACAGTATATTTTGCTGTATGTGTAAAAATACCTTTGCATCATAATAACAGTTCACGAAAGTTCTAGATAGTGTTATATCTATAATATCATACTATAGGTTCAGTTTTACCTGAAGCTGCTTGCCCATGCGACAGACATGTGTGGCAGGAATGAAGTACATCGTGGAAGCCCGCTGCTGTCACCGGCTGTGATAACATCATAGAGGGCACGGGGGAGGAGCACAGAAGGCGGGCGACTCACTCCCCTTGCCCAGGAGCAGCTCAGATGGGGAGAGGAGGCTTGAGGGGACAAGGAGCCAGAGGAGGTGGATTTGGAGTGTTGGCGATGAGACTGGGCAGGGGGCGGTTGAGGCTGGGGTATTTGCATCTGGGAGAGGGACTGGTGCTGAGGAGGCATTTGAGTGTAAGGCTGGGAACTTGTTTGAGACAATGGCTGATTTTGACTCTGAATTTGGGATTGTGGCTGCAGCTGAGAGACTGGTTGGGTTTGGTGCTGTAGTGCAGATTGAGGATGAGGAAAAGATTGAGACGGTGGTGGAAGTTGAGTCTGTGATTGTGAGGGAGATTGTATGGTGTCCATGGTCCCTTTCTGAACATTTGGAGAGGTGGTGCTTTGGGCAGGGAAGGGATCTAAAGTGCCACTGTCTGGGCATGACTGGAGCTGCTGGCTGGATGACAGAGGGGAGTCCCCTGGAAATGGAAGGAGGAAAAAAAAAGTAAGAAGAAAACAATAAATTAGCCACCAAATCAGATGAGCTATCCCTTCAAACAGCGAATGAACATTTCACAAATATTAAAATCTCAACACTTTATGTGCATCTCATCTCACCGTTCTCCTGTCCCTCCTCCTCCTCATTGTCAGTACTGCTGAGTTTCTCTGCGTCACTCTCCAGCACGTCACTTCCTGGTCCAGGGTTGTGTGGGGGTCGTGACTCAGCCCTCACTAGATAAGCCGCCAGCCCTAGCTCTTGCTCAAGTGTGGTTCGCTGAAGGTAGGAGCAGCTTATCACTCTAAGATCACAGTACTTCACTGACCTGTGGGCAGAATTAGTTCACTGTTTAAACTCCAGATTACATTTACTATAACTTCTGTGGCTTTCCTGCAAGACACTATGGTTTACAATTTTTACCAAGTAGTGGAGACTTGATCATTCTTGACAGTGTGTGTACCTGGGCAATGATTCTCCCAGTGGCTCAGCTCCTGACAGGATAAGGATGCAGGGAAGAGCCTCCAGCTCCAGGTAGGTCTGAGGAACCCAGTCAGCATCCTGGATCTTCAGCCATGTCTGCAGGACATACACACACAAACACATACTTATTTCTTTACTTGTGAGCTCTAACCATATTAATGGTAAGGATTCCCACCCTGTATTTCATAATATTATGAACTACTAGCCCACCTTGATCTGGTCAGTGAAGCTCTGTCCAATATTCAGAGCTTGGTTTGGATTCCCCAGTATGATTTCAAAACTCTCCTCCAGACCCAGCTGCCTCCTCACTCTGGATAGCCGTCGGTGGGCCCATGCTGCCAGAGCCAAAGAGGGGATCCTCAGCAGGACCATGTGACCATGGTGGGCGGGACATTGCTGGGCAGCAGTGAGCAGTGATTGTACAATCTCCAGTGTCTCCACAGAGGTGTGTTTGTGGAGATTGTGGGAGCTGCAGATTCTGCCAGATGCAGCCATCAGAGCTACGCAGTAGTGCTGGATCAAAACTGTAGTCCGGATCACGGCGCTGTGCAGCTTAGGGAACCTGGGAGAGACAGAGAGATTGTGAGGGCCTTTTGCTCTATTTTATGTGTAGGCCTGCAAGTAATTCAAACTTTTTTATGAAGTGTTTGTGATTAAGCATGTGTTCGATTGTGCTACCTTTCCTCCAGGGCAGATGCCATGCTTTCAAAGGAGGAATCATAACGCATCAGAGGCAGGCTGCTTCCTGAACGGGTCGACTCTAAAAGCTCTGACACACCAAAATAACGAGTCCTCTCGTGATACAGGTCAACATCCTACACACACAAGCAAAGAATGTTATGGATGCCCACACACTCACAAGTGTAAACTCCCAATCAATCATGTCTGTTAACTTCTAGATATGTGCCACTTGTGCATTTGGTACACACTCTGTATTTAACAGACACAGACTTTCGTCTTACATTACTGAATGCAGAGGGCCAGTGGATCTCGTTGTAGGGGCTGATACGAGTATACTGTGTCTGCAGAGCAAAGGGGAAGGAGGTGACGTGGAGAATTAGGATGTTCGGAGCATCTCTGACCTGACGGGAGTTTAACAGCTGGTCCACCAGACCCAAACCGCTGTCTGAGCTACTGCAGGATGCACTGAACGAGCGGGAGACACAAAGACAGAGACTCAGAGAAAGAGAAAACACACTTGATTGCTTTTTGATTGATTTGTTGATGCTCTCGTTGTGCCTGGCTGTTGCATTGATGGAACAATAACAATTGAACACGGTAATCATTCTGCATCACTTCTGATGTCACACACACACACACACACACACACCTGTTGATGTCCCAGTGAGCATGGTCATGGACAAGGATGTAGAGTGTGTAGGAGTTGCTGTGTGCTTCCTGGATGAGGCTGTCAATTCGTGCCTGAGCGCTCTGATCCATCTTGACCACATAATGCTCAGAATCCCGTTGAGACACACACTCCTGTTCTAAACCCCCAAGCTCCTGAAGGACACCTGAGATACACAGACAAAGAGAAAGAGGGTGGTACAGGTCAACATAAAAACACATCATGTTACAAAATAAAATGATGATTGTTTTCTCTCCTTTCAAAGACAAGAATGAATAAAGGCAACTGCTGACAAAGACAGAGCCATGTAACTAACCAGAGCTCCAGAGGTGGAGAACGGTCTGCTGAAATGTGACCTCGGAGGGTGGGACCAGGATAAGGAAGCTGACCCTGTCAAAGGAACCCAGGTCCAGGTTCTGTGTGCTGGAGTCTGCTATGGCACAAACATGGGACAGCAGCTTTCTGGCCACTGCCAGCTGGATGGGACGTACCTCACGCCACTCTACAGAGTACTCTATAAATGAAATGGAAGAGTTGCATCAGCAAGTAGTCAAAAGGCAAATCGAAGACAAATACAAAATAAGTAAGATAAAACAAATGGAGTGTTATAAACTGAAACTTATGATAATAGCTAATATGTGAAGCTTAAGACTATGAAATAGTATGGATTAATACTGTGGGAAAGCTGTGGGAGAACAGTAAATCATCTCATCTAAGCACTCTTTCAAATAGCATTTTCACACTGTGGTGAGACACAGAAATGTGCAGTGTCCACCTCAACTTGTCTGTGTCTTACCTGAACAGGTGTCTTTGGGACTTGAAGCTCCCCCTTTAGGGCTGGGTGAGTCTTTTGAACACTGTCTGTGTGAATTCTTCGGACTGTGTGTGTCTTTGGGACTGTGTGTGGTTTTGAGACTCCTCTCTTCAGCTGATTCCTGACTACTGGATAAGGGAGATTGCTCATTGCTGTCCACAGTGGCACTATCCAGCAGGGAATCCAAATCGCCATCTGAGAAACAGAGAGGCACACCTCATGTTGGTCAATTATGAAAACACACATTAATATCCCTGTACTGTACCCACAAATGCAATGTAGCACGTAAAAAAAGGTGGACACACCTTGTCCGAGGGAATTGCAGTAGTGGATGAGTTCCTGGGCAACACCAGTGGAGAGCTGGTGGTTGATTTCTTTCAGACCCTCATTTGGAGAATACATACTCTCTGCCAAGGCACGACACTGGTGTTTACCTGTAACACACACAAAAATACACTGAATTGAAATCTGCTTTAGTCTTTTTGTTTAATTTTAAGGACAGCTTTACATCAGTCATACATACACATGCATACAAAAACACAGCTCCCACCTGTGACTACCACACAGGACTGTGTTTCCTGTCCCGGCGCAGTGACAATAATGACCACATAGTTTGTGTTTTCAAGCCGTCCTTCCATTAACCTGCTGAACGTTTGCTGCATGCCTTGAGCTAAAGATCCGATCTGCTCCCCTAACACCACCACGCCCTCTCCACAGGACGACGCAGCCAGCTGGGCGAGCCAGGGGAGCTGGCTGGGGATCAGCGGTTGTTGGCTCTGGGGAGGTAAGGAGAAATGCTGGGGGAGCCCCGGCAAGGTGGATGGCGTCTGGAGACAGAGAAGAATTTATTTATTCTCATTCTGTCTTGTCATCAGTATTTGTTTCTATAACATGCTGCATGGAGTGGACAGCATGTTAAGCCTGACGTGACAGAATAATGTTTTCTGTGGTGTTAAAACAGCGGGAGCCTTACATAAATACTCCACATCTTTAAGGTCTCCCAAATGCCTAGACGATAAATTTTACTTGTAAATATTCTAGCATATTTGAATGCTTAATTGTCTGTATTTAGTCATTTTTCCTCAAACGTAACATTTCACAATAGGACACTTCTCTGACACACCATCTCACCTCTATGCCATAGTGCCTCCCTTGCGTGGCAGGTGTTTGGGGCTGCTGATACTGTCTGATCTCGCTGAGGTGGGACTCCCTCCATGACCTCATGAATATCTGCTCCAAGTCCTCTATCAGTGGTACCTGGTCAGGGCCTTGGAGGAATATAGGTTGGAGACAAAGAAAATAGTAAGTGTGATGAAGACAAATTCTTTACAGTACTGTCGTTTTATAGAATATGTTTTATTAATAGATTAATTAAGTGTTACGCTGTCTTCCTCCTAGTGGCCATTATGAGGCACAGCAATGATATCATAAAAGATCAACCACTTGCCTCCTCTCTGAGGCCCTACTGAACTGTGTATGATTACAGTCTTTATTCTGGAAGAAGGTTTCACACTGACCTAGCTGAACAAGGTAGTAGACTGTAAGTAGAATCTGCATCTCAGTTGACAATGGCTGAATGGGTGATGGTCCATAGTGCTGGTAGACTCTGGGGAGTGTCTGAGAGCTCATGTAACAACTCTGGAGCAGAGAACTGACAAGCACTTCACTGACATTGCCAGTCAGCTGAGGGAGTGGGCCATGACCTGTGTCAATGACAGGAAGACAGATCAAATACATGAACACAGTGAGGTGGCGATCAGGCTCAAAAAGTAGCTCTCCAAACAGAAATACTGTCATCTGCTGTTTTTATGTTATGAGAAGAACATATTTGATCATGACCTATGTAAGAGTTTATTTTGTTGTTCACAGGTGAATTGTGTTGGGTCGGTCACTATGACACAAATGACAAGAAAGACTGGTGAGGTAATGGCAAGATGATGAATTAGAACAAAACAGAAAGAAAAAGAGAATTAGGAAGTAGTTGAGGGCATATAATATGCATAGGGAAGGTGGATGAGTTGACAGGTGATACAAAGGGGTGAAAAGGTTGGAGGGGGAGGGATGAGGGGAAGGCAAAAACGCTGAGAAACAGCCTCGGGTGTTGGCTGACCTCTAACCTGTGAGGAGAGGCGAGCTAAAATGGCCATCTGTTGAGCGGTTACTGAAAACCTCACATTTTCACCTGCTTGAGAAAGTCCAGTACTGACAGCTGGGTGGAAAATGATCAGCAAACTAGTCAATAATGACTTTGAATGATTAGTCAACTCTGACTAAGTACAAATACTCTAAACTGTAGTCTATGACAGCATTTACTGTAGATGTGGCAGTGTGTGTGTGTTTGTGTGGCCGCTGAAGAAAAACAAAGAAAGTGTGTTCTATCATAATAAATCACTGATATAATTGGTCATCTGACCTTTAAAGATGACAGGTTGCAGTCTGCAGGTGTGTAGCAGCTGATCAGGGATTGTTACAGACTGCCCTGGGGAAGAAAGCAGGGTTAAGGACCCCTGCGATGAACTCAGCGGGGCTGCAGACTCTGGAGAAAGTATAGAAATACATTTACATTTGCACACAGACACAGAAACACTTCAAGCAACAGATACAGCACTGAATAAATGTCTCCAACCACATCATTTTCTCTAATGTTTCTCCCTTTATCTTCTCTGACTGTCTCTTCTCCTCTTTTTACCTGATCTGGCTCCATTTGTGTTGCCAGAGGACACAGATAATGTTGATAAGGCTGATGAAGACGGCGGTGTCTTCACAGTGCTCTCTGGCAGATTGTTAGCAGATGACTCTGGCGACCAGCCCTTGTGCCTCTTTTTTGGGGGTCCAGCATTTGCATGGGGCCCTGCAGGATAAAATATAGGATCACATAGAGTAAAAGCTTACAAGTTTGTAGTTTATACTTTAAAATACTACTACTAATAATAATAATATTTTTACAATGCAGTAACTGAGCTTGCCCCTGATATAATTTTTCTCCCATTTTTTCTTTTTTAAGAATATAAATATATTTCAAATATTTTATTCGATACATTAATAAAAATGTTTTTCTCCTATTTAACAATTTTTCAGTTTTTCCCCCAGCTATGGGATGTTCATAAACATTTTCTCCTGTTTTAATATGGGGCACTGCAATTTCATTTGTTGAGTTAATTTTTTTCTTTTGTTATTGTCACATTTTTCCACATTTCAGTTTGCTTTATGGTGCTTTCAGACCAAAAGCGAAGCGAGCGTTCGGGGCGGTGAGTTTACATACAAAGTCAATGCAAAGACGCGTAGAGCCACGATTTCCTGTCGGGCGGCGCGAAGGGGGCGGGGCCGGCGAAGCAAAGGCAACGTGAAGGAATTCGTGTGAGTTGAATATTTTCAACTCACAGGGAGCAGCGCTGCAACCACTGGACAAATAAACACCCGTAGTCGGTCGGATTCTGCTCTGACAACTACGGCGTTTACTCGCGGGAGGAGCTCGGAGTAAACTGCTTTTATTAAATTAACTTTTTACTTTACTTTTTGGGGTTTCAACGTTGATTTATCTTCACTGGAGCTTCTCAGCAGCTAGTTTCCGTGCACATCCGGTTCCAGTGTTGTTGTTAGCGTCGTTAGCTCTGTCGGACTACAACATCATATTTAGATAAAAAACGGACAAAACTGGACATTACTTGGAGAAAAGAAAGCGAGAAGGTTGAACTACCTGGTGAGTTCAGAAAACATGTGTCTGTAACTTTATTCCAGCTATCATTGTACTTTACTGTGACCAACTTAGCATGGAATAGCCCTGATCGATCCAAACTCCATTCAGAAAACAAACATTTTAGAAGTTGTTGTCCTGCTGTCTTCCTGACAGACCTGACAAAGCACGAATTCATATGTTTAACAAATCTGCATCATGTTATTGTTAGTTATTTCGCCATCAGTTTAATCCGTGTATTGCTATTTAATCACAGCAAAATGTTTACTTTGGGTTCATACATTGTTGTAGTAATGGCGAGTTGTGTTTATTCATGTTATCGTGTTAAAATCGCCTTCTCGCGTTGTGTGTGAAGCAGCGAATGTACTCACGCAGGGAAAGCGTTGCAAGGCGAAAATTCGCGGTTGGTCTGAAAGCACCATTTGGAATGATTGCCTTCATAGCAGAATGGTGATTTTTCTAATTCGAATAACCCACAAATCAACAAAACATATGCAAATAAACACAAGTTAAAGCTGCAAGCAGTGTTGAGAGGGCCCTCGCCCCCATGCGTGCCTCGGGTGCAGCGACAGCTGGGCCTTTTCATTGCACGCCAGCTGACACAGTTCTGGAGTTAACAATGCACAAATCACACAGGTGACATGTTGAAACTATCTCACAAAGTTTGGTTGAGGTGTCAATTATTTATTAAATTTAAAGTGGCTGGTTTAGGGTAACAGCTTCCTGTTTTGTTGCGAATAATTACTCACCAAGGCAACAGCATTTGACAAGAACTTTGAAATGGGTTTGGTCAACCTGCTATGAGAAGCACATATGCTTCACTATGGACATTTTGTTCCTGTGGTGCTATGTGGTGTAAAAATATAAATGAAGAAATGAAGTTTGAAACATGTTCTTTCCGGATGCCACTATATGGCACTCTCAATATGACAGGATATTGACATGTAAGTCTCTAAGAGGTTTACTTGTGAATTTTGGGACAGATCTGACCATGTCTAGTCCATTTACATGCTACTTCCTTTTTCATGGTAAAACTCACACCACGCTATGGACATGCCGTTTGAGTAATCCAAAAAAGCTTCGCAATTTAACATGGCAAGACTCTTAAGATTGAGCTCCCCACATCTGAAGTCGATTAGGTTAAAGCTCTAGGAGGAGTTTGTTAAAGTACGGAGCCTGTAAACGGGGAAACCTCTTGGCACACGCCGCCTATGTGAGTCCGGGGTTTACGGCTAAAATCCACTGACCCCTGAAATCCACTGACTCCGGGTACGGCGCGACACGGCCACCGGTGTAACACCAAATTCTGTGACCTATCAGATTCTGTGACTACACACAAACAACCAAACTGCAACCGCTTCACATCTTCAACAAAGCCTCTGGCGCTTAACTTGCCATTTGGGTCACAGAATCTGATAGGTCACACATTTTGGTGAGTTTTGCCTGCCTGCCGAGAATTGCATGCACCTCCAAATACTGCTTTTAAATGCTATACTCTTCTTTGTGGGGTTCATCAATGGTGATAAATGATTCGAAGTATATATTTCTGAATATTCTTTAATATTTTAATAAACTCAAAAGAAGTACCACTCTTTGAGATTCAGTAAATAAATGTGGTGATAACGCCGTTTGATCAATGAGCACAGCAATGTGTCTGAAATGGACCTAAAGAGGTGGATGCATAATCCGGCAGAACAAATTTTGTAGGCTACCTGCCGAGATTTGCATCCACCGCTATTCTCTTTTCTATGCAATTCTCTGCCAGCAGGCAGAATTCGGCACAACACCTGTTATGCACAACACCGGAGCTAATCGCGGCCATTATAGTCGATGCTTTTGAGTCCACCAGACGCGGCCGCAGCGCGTCCCTGAAGCGGCTCTCCGCTCCGCTCCGCAGAGAATAGGTAGCAGGTCTATTTTTGCCGCTAGCCGCGTCAAGCAGCACAGAGCAGATCGCACCAGGCAGGAAGTCAGACACAGAACGGCAGAGAGAATCCGGTCAATTACATCAAAATAAAACACCCCGCGGAGACTCATGATCGTGAAACAATAAATAGACACGGTTAAAATGGACACAAAAAGACATCATTTAACTACGTAGCCTACTTAATCATAGTATAAACACAAAATGCAAACAGTGATTTGCCAAATCAACAAAATCTAAACATGTCAGCAAAATCAGACGGGCAAAACGCTCTGATTCTGAAATGCTCCCTGTGGGAAATGCAGCACCAAAACATAGTGTTTGTTTAGGGGCGCGTTATTAACATCGTAATTTAACATCGCAAGGCTCTTAGGATTGTGCTGCCCACATCTGAAGTCGATCGGTTAAAGCTCTAGGAGGAGTTCGTTAAAGTACAGAGAGTGTAAACGGGATAAAATTTAGAAAATAATTCAAAATGGCCGACTTCCTGTTGGGTTTAGGGCCCCTAGAGACTTATTTTTAAGTCTAGAGATGATACATCAGTCTCTTGCATTTTGTACAGCAAGGTAAAATGTACAGCAGGGCTGCTTCGTTGAAATTTTGTAGGGAGCGCTATTGAGCCAGTTTTTGACAACCACGCCCCCAAACCATATCAACCAATACAAAATAACCGACAGCTTAAAAGCTATAGAGGCAACGTGCAACCCTCAATCTTAAAAATTACATCAAATCTAAACACTACCTAAAAACTAGTTTTGTGGCTCTTTGAGCATCCTAAAGGCCTCAAATATCTGTTTAAAAATTGAAATTGATGCAGGAAATGCAACATGGCTGACTTCCTGTTAAGCAAAATCTCATAAAAGAAACATAAATGTGTTCTTTGTAATAACAGCAATAATCCCACCAAATCTCATGACTATCAAAGAAAACTTTGTCCAAAACATAGTGTTTGTTTAGGGGTGCTATTGAGTCCCCTGGCCACAACTGACCTCAATCACTGCAGAAAATGCCCCACCAGACCTGAGGTCTGTGCAAATTTTCATGAGGAATCGAGTATCTAAGACTATGAGTTTCTGGGGAGAAAAAAAAAATCTGATCAGAGCTAAAACAATAGCTTCCTTGCACTTTTGTGCTCAGGCCCTAATAATGTTTCAGGATGGACCTCTGTTGATACAGTAATGGAAAACAGTTGCATTCTAGTCATTCATTAACATGTCACTTCCTCAGCAGTAACAGCGAGACACATAAAAGGTCCACTTGCTAAAAGGGCCATGAAAAAAAACCCTACTTCAACAGGAAGGAAGCTTTTCATTCAGCGAGAAAGCAGGAAAAAAAAGACGAGACAGAGAGGGAATTTTACAACCATGGTTAACAGAGGTGCCAGACAGAAGGAGAGGGAGGGAGAGAGTCAGAAAGACAAAGGACAACCCCCAACACACAATGCAGCTGGCTGTGTCCTGTATAGCAAGGGTGTTATGCACACACATGCTCACACAAACACACACAGGTCTGCTGGTGGTAGGAGCTCTCCCTTTCAGGGATGTGAAGAAACCCAGGAGAGGGGCTTAATGACAACAAACACAAAATGACTATGTTTACATGCACACAAGAAACCAGATAATCCATACATTAGATGAGCAGCAATACGTTACATAAAGTCTGCTAACTTTAAACACCAATTTACATGAAAGGGGCTTGGGTTTCTCATTTAAACAATGTTTCAGCAAGCAGGATACTCCACAAAGCCAGGAATAATATGACTGCAGATGCGTGTAAATGCAGTGAATGATTCCTCCTTTCACTCTCTCTGCAGGTATATGGGGCTTTATTTTTTTATTTCAGCCAGTGGCGTTAAGAAACGTTAGGCCTAGGCTATATGCTTTGTAACAACCACACTCCTTGCTGCTTTTATGAATATGATGTTAGTTAAAAAGTTGTGAGAGAGGCTTTGTTTGGGGGTGAAGGGGGCTGGTAGTGAAAGCAGTGTTTCCCATAATTAGCCTATAATTTGGATAATTATCAACGCGGACCACCACATATTGATTTAATTTATTTTACTAGGTGCATTTAAAATCATTTATAGTAATAGTAGTAATATAGTAACGTAACTAGTTACCTTTATCACCAGTAATTAGTAAAGTAATATTATTACTTTTTAAAGGAGTAATAAGTAACTAGTAATATATTCGATTTCTGAGTAACTTGCCCAACACTGGTATTTAACCTAAAACATCACAGAAACACTCAGTGAAATACAGTGATTAACATACGTGGATAACATTCTGATAAATCAAAAAAATGGTCAACAACAATCCCTCCAAAGATGAGTTCAACTGTCACATAAACAACTTCATCTTTTCTCATTCACTTCTCACTCACGTTGTAATTACAATTAAGCATAACTTGAATAACATAAAGAAACCAAATGTGCCAGTCTTTCAAATTCCATGTTATACATACACGTCCTGGATATTAACTGGATTATAGAGATGAAGTCTCCAGTGACAGTACCTGAAGCTGAGGGTCTCCCAGGCCCTGACTGATTTACAGGTGGCTGAGCGGTGGAGGGAACAGCATGGTTGCCATTTGTCAACGAATGAGGGGTGTCAGTTATTTGTGGCAGGCCAACTGAGTCCACATGTGATCCAGCTGTTTACAGATGACAGAAATGATTTCATTGAAAAATATTTCTGACTTACTACTTATTGCCTTCTCTCTCCGTTACCACTGGTTCAAGAAAGATACAGGTGGCTGTCAACAACTGTTTGCACTGCTATTAAAGTTTAAACTAGAGTAAAAAATACTTCTTTGGGCCTCAGAATGTGAAGAAATAACCAAGACAACAGAACATTTTTCAACAAGAACCCAGGTATTAATGTGGTATTTTTCCAGTGTGTCTACATTTCTGTGTGTTACCAGTTTAGCTTTTGGTGTGTGTTACCTGTGTAGCTGCCAGGTGTGTGTGATGGTTGAGTCAGTGCCATGTTTGATGGCTGTTCATCGGATGTCACATGGCCTTCTGAGAGGCTGGACCCCATCTGTCTCATCCTGCCATCTGAAAGACAGACACAAACACACAAACTAAATATTTTGATATCCAGGGAGACAGTAACTTACAGGGCAATCATATGTGAGAGAGCTGGAGTAACAACAGAGGCTGTTGCAAGAAGCACGTTTACTAACCTGTTAACTGAGTAAACTGAGTAAAGCCTGGAACCTATTCAGATTTAGAGCCATCATCTGATGTAAAAAGATCTGTTGAGCAAATCCATTTAAATAACTCAGTATAGCTGCTTCTTGAAAAAGGCTGGAATTAAAAATACTACACAACTCTGGGGTGTGAGCCGTAAATCAGATGGCTCTGCAGCCAGGAGGGGAGGAGAAACAAGGGAAAGTGAATGACTGGAATGGGAGGGATTTTAAAAATGACTGCATGTGGAAAATGGCTACTGTTACTGTTTCAATCTGCAGGAAACACAGTGTATTCCTCTCCTTTTGTCCTACTTCATACCTCTCTCATACCAAAGCAAAGATCCAATCAATCAAGATAGGTTATCCCACCTATGCCACTTACCGTGACCCTGCACTGGATTTAACTCAGCTCTGACACTGCTCGGCTTTTGGTTTAGTTTCATTAGTTTCTATGATAACTGATGAAATGTGGATTGCTATATGGTTACTACAGTTTAGCATCTAGTAGACAGAGTTTGCACATCATTGCTGCATGGCAACACCCTTTTCGAGGATAGGGGCTGAATCTGACCAAACATACTGCATATTCCAGAAAACTTCAAAACAGCTTTAAAAAAGACGATCTAAAGAGATTACCTGACAGGTAGTATAATTTACATTTATTGTAACAAAACATGACTAGACATTATATTAAACCCCAAGCTCTTACTCATTTTACACAAAACCCTTAAGCTTCACTCTTTCCACAGAATTACAGTATTAAGAACCAAGCGGAAACAACAGGATAAGGTTAGAAACACTGAGAGAACACAATATCTACAGGGTTAGCGTCCTTTCCCACAGACCTTTTCACCAGGTGGTGTCCTCCAGCCTATGGCCTCTGTGTACACTATGTAGTCTCACCTTTCACCTGTTCCTAAGGCTTTAGTACCTATCCATCTGGTCAGACCCGTACACTCACAGCTTTCCGGTCAATACAAGTCAGAGTTTTAAAGATCAAGGTCTCTATCCCAGCGCATGAACGGTTCATGTGAACTGTTGAGAGTAAACCCATATACCTCTCATATAAACCATTTTATTCGTGTTTTGTTTCACATTCATTACACATTCTTCTACAATGACTACATCTACATTAATTATTCAGAACAACATTGTTATATTCCAATTATGGCAATAAGGACAAAAAGGCAGAGTGTGATTAAGACCTGACTCTTCCCAGCACGCATGTACGTATGAAGGCCATTTCTATAGTCATGTGAAAGTGGCAATGTTTTTCATCTGCAGTCCGACCTAGTGCAACGTCAAAAAGTGATGCAAACACACACACACACACACCACATACAAAGAGGTTGCCTTCATTAAATTAAAGACACACAGCACTGCTTTTAAAGTGCATGTGATTGGCCATAATTTTAAACAACCCCTGATAACATATGATAATCAATTTTTCCTTATCCCACCCTGTTTCTATATGTTCCCCAGGTGATGCATCTCTAGCCAAAATACACAAACAATTTAGTGTGCCCAGTACATGTTTTACTGTGTTGGTCCACCACAGCATAAAATAGGCCCACCACATTTTTGATAAGAAACTTGCACAGGTACAATGCTGTTGATCACATGCCTGTACAGTGTCCTCCAAATCCCCCAAAATTAGTGTTTGTACATCATTTTACATCAGTGACTAATAAGCTGCCAAAATACAACACATGTATCCATCTCTTACCGTGTCCCCTCCAGCAGATGGGAGCTCCTTTGACCAGCACGCCCTGATTGTTTCGGTACAGATGGTACTTCAAGTGCTTCTGTTTCTTAGGCTGGGTGCTGAGCTTCAGGTTAATGTGGTTGGAAAACTCTGTGAAATAGCGAAAGCCTTTCTCGCCACAGGCCATACAGTTCCCTGAGAAGCCTGGAGGAGCATGCATACAGCAAATGTATGATTACAACAGGCTGTGTTTTATGTATTCCTACAGTCATACGTAAAAATGTCACAAATGCGTTGGCATCAACTTTTGAGGAATAGTTCTACATTAGTATAAGGAGTGATTATATTTGCAGAGAGCTGGGGTTGCTTTTCTCTTTGTCTCCATTATAAATGCTAAGCTAGGCTTAACACGTACCATCTCCTCTGTACTTAATATGCAGACATTAGATACATTTTTTCATCTCAATCTTGGAAAGAAAGCTAATATTTCCCAAAATGGTGAACTATTCCTTCAAAAACCCACACTGTAAAAATTATCAAGGTGGTTCAACTTAAAAACTTAGGTTCAATTGCTGCCTTAAAAATGTGAGTAAACTCAACTTTAAGAAAAGCTTCCTTCTCTTGCTCCCATCCCTGCACTCTTGCCTCTTTCTTCAACTTATAACATAACATGTTCAATTCACAAGTTCAATCAACACAACAAAAGTCTCAAATAGTCAACACAATGAATTAATGCAAGTTTAACTTTCTAAAACTCATACAGTTGAGTTCAAAATCCAAACTTGTCAGAGCTGTCTGAGTTAAAAAGAAGAAGTAAGCTGACATAACTATATAGGTCTATGATTTTTTTCAGGGTGACATTTTGAATAGTTTTTCACTTTTCAACAAACAGTGATTATATTTTCATGTCTTCCCCGTGAGTCTCCTGCCTCACCCAGCAGTGCGTTGTGACCCCGTTCGTCCGGCAGGAAGCGGCGGTCCACTGCGCATACCAGCAGGGTCTCAGCGAGGGAGGGTGACTTCACCCCGACCAACATGAAACCAGGGGGCACATCCAAGGGATCTGATGCCAGCGAGGACAGACGCAGGTCCCTGCCTGCCTGACAGAAACCTGTGGTAAGGAAAAAACAGGACTGTTATTTTCACAAAAAGAAGTGATAGCTTTTTTTACGTCATTTTTCAATTACTTTGTCTTATTCTAGCATAAATATGAATACTAGTAATTTACAGTGTGCAGACAGCAGGACCTGGATACCTTTCTGGTGCTCATTCACTCATATCTGTTGTTACTGAAGTTTCTAGGACAGGAAAATGACATGTTCTCTTCCCAACAACACAAAACCAACCACACTCACAAAACCACAGAACTAACCCTTGCAATTTATGTGATTACACATCCAGCAGAATGCACCACCAACCAAATTCCTCATATCTCTCCTTCATGTCTGTGTACAAACCATCTGTGGTGCAGCTTCCCTCAGGGGGGGGCTTCATCTGATAGGGTATTGGGCTGTTAGACTCCGAGCCATCTTCATCGTCCTCGTCATCATTCTCTGTATGGCCTGAACAAGAGTAACAAGCAGATACAGATGCAATAGAGATGTTAGGATTTACTATGGAGGAAATTAACTCACTATCACACCTTCTCTTTAGCATCTATGCAACCCACCATCATGTGCCAAAGGCTGCTCTGTCTCGAGGTATAGTTGTGAGAAGACAGGTCGAGGCACTACGGTATTCGACCTCAGTGATGCCTCAATAGAGTTATGGAGGACCTCCTCAAAGCGTGTGGTCCGCAGCTGGCCCGCATAGGAGTTCCCCATTGGTGTCCTGCAAAAACACAACCGAAAGATATTTGGAAGCTGACATTTATTTATTTTTGTTGCCATTAACCATTCACAAAAACCCCAATGAGTTTTGTCTCCAGTTTAATCTTTACTACACTGAAGGTGTTGTGCTGTGTTGCTTTCAGGTGCTGAAAATACAAATTTACAAGCCGATCCATTATACTGTAAGATTTAGTGGGAAAGTCGTGTCCGTTTCAGCTTCAAAAAGAAACAAGAAAAACAGAATATATCCCAGTAATATCTGACCAACTGGAGAAAGAAATGGAGTAGAAAAAAAAACATGAGAAAAACCAACAGGACTACGTATGTGATAAAAGACTATAAAAGAATACATCTGCTGTTTACACCAGTTGAAAACAGAATAAATGCACTGCTTAATATTGTCCAAGCCACACACACACACACACACACACACACACACACACACACACACACACACACACACACACACACACACACACACACATACACATAAACAGTGGTTCATAGTGGATGGCATCTGTTCAACAGCATCAGCTGCACTGACAAAGTCAGGGCACCCTGACCTAGACGCTACTCCCTCCCTCTGTTTTTCTACTTTCTCTCTCTCTGCATCTCTCTCTCTCTCTGGTTTCCTCTCTAGTTCACCTCTCTCATCTGCTACTGAACAGATGACAAACATCCCAAGAAAGCTTAACATGCCCTTTTCTAAAATGTGCACAGAATATTGTTGTTGTATATAGTTACTGTATTCATGTTTTTATTTTATAGACATATTGTTCTTAAAGTGTGATGAAGAACAATAGAAAATCTAAACATTTTTGAACAATGCACTTTAAAGGAGTGCTGTATCATTTGTTTATGTGCACTCATGCAGGACACCTCACTAGTGATGATGAGATTTTCATAATGTCTGTGGAGTAATGCCTGTAACTGCTGCCATCCTCATTTTCAGAATTAGAACCATTGCTTGAACATCAATACAATGCTGAATGAATAAGGTTTCAGGGTAGAAGAAGACCACAACATGTGTTGTACTGCAAAGAAAAAGAAATGGGCCAGTGAGGAGGGAAATAACATGGTTGGATTGTAAACACAAAATAAATTCCCCTCCTCTAAACCTTTGACTGCCCATATGCTGGCTGCTATACACTACAGGTTGTGTCTTACAGGTTAGCAGGACTACAGCTCCCATCGGATTAAGGTGTTGTAACCAGTAGCATCCAGGCTAAGTCAAAGGCAATATTACAGCAGCACTTTGATTAGACTTTTTAAATATAAAACCACATACATGAATAAAAACAGCACTTTCTCTGTCTCCAAAGTGATGCATTATATCTCTAAAATTATTTAATTTGAAAGTTAATGGAAAACCTTTTTGCATCACCCTTCAGCAGGAAACATCTAAACATTAACCAATAATAATCTGCCTCACCAAAAATGAATCTCCATTTTCTAAGTGGCTTCTCAATTGTGCTGTACCCAGGCTATGTTCCACATGGAGTGCTTGCTTTTAATGTTTATCTGCCAATGCTTTTGATGAATGGGTTAAGACTGAATTATGTTGTAAAGCCCTGTGGAGTAGGTACACTGGCAAAAACTACAAAAAAGACCAATATTGTGAAAACAAGATGATTTAATTTGTTTCACACTTATACTGACACCACCCTGAGCTGCTCATCCAACCATAGGCTATTAGCAGAGCACATTAGAACTGAACAAGATTAAAGTGTAAACCTGCTCTACATGAAACGTGACCTGAGATAAATTCTGTTATGATTTGGTGCTATATAAATAAAATTTCATTAAAGTGAACACACCAATCTCCTCCTTCCATGCCTCAAAATTTCAAACATCCATTCTGCTAAGCAAAAGTATTCCCCTTTGTGATCTTGCAAAGTTGAGTTGAACATGACGCACACAGAACTTTGGATATTAATAGTTGTGGAATGTATTTACTTTCCTGACCCTTAGGGAATGTGCCTTGATCTCTATCTGCCAAAAAAAACTGAAAGCACAGCATCAGCTGCAGATTGTACCCGCTACACTGGTTGAGACTTTCTCTAGACGTCTGCCCTCTTATCAAATAAAGGTTCCACATGATGATGTAAACAGACCAAGCCCATTCTCCTCTTGAAATTCATGTTGGAGCTGAACACACGCACACAAACACTCTCTTCTCTCACTCCTCACCTCACCAGCCACCTTCTGCTTCCACACTTTCATATGTAAAGAAGCAGTGCAGACTTTTAAGGCTTTGCACCACTTTGTAGAGAGACAGGATGGAAGACAAAAAGCCCTGTCATAACACAGCCGGCAGTGAGAGGAAGTAATCACACCTTCTACCAAAGGGTGGACTGATCTTTTACAACCAGAGAGAAGAGACAGGGAGGGAAACAGGGAGAGAGGAGATGAAAGCAGAGAGGTGTATTCCACCTTTTATTGAATCCTGACCAAAATCCGAAACTGGTAACCAACTGGTAACCAAATAACCAAGTACTGAAGCTATTTCATATGTTTTTTTTGAGTGGTTACTAATGCTCTGGGAAAACACCTTATCTGCAAAATATTAGGACAAAACATTCCTGCAGGTATTGATATAGTACATGCAGGTGAATCTAGTATAATGTAATGTGCAGTAAAATCTAAGGGCTGTCAGGAAGCACACAAAGGAACCTACTAGTGCTGTGATTTGTACTGTTCAGTCAAAATGTCCATTTTAATCTCTAGCTGCACACGAACTCTTGCAGTGCTACACAGATCCCACATTTATTTGTAAAGAGTCTGTGATCAACCCAAAGGACCTGCAGCACATTATAGAAGACATGTAGCAGAGATGCCAGAAATAAGCAGTAAAAAGTGTAAAACTCTTAAAGAGGCTTTGTTGATCTCTTCTCCTCCCATCTCCCCCTCCTTCCTCTCTCCCTCACTTGGAAGTGGGAGATCCTTTCATCTGCCCCCCCCCTTCTTCTCTGTCTCTGTCTTTCTTTGACCCTGTGGAGAGAGACACTATTGTGGTGTTTTATGACCCCTTGGACCCCATTCCCACCACCACCACCACTATCAAACACACAACCTCACACACACACACACACACACACACACACACACACACACACACACACACACAAACTTGTAGTTAGGATCCCTTTAACTTCTGAGTCCCATGCAATAGCTGATGTACAAAAACGAACTAAAACAACACATTCATTTTAACCTACTATGATGAAGTAAAATTATTTGTAAGTGTCGTGTTATATTTTGTATTAAAGTCTTATTCATATACTGATTAATGCCCCTACAAACACACATTACGTCCTGCTCCTTGCTAATATATGCAAACCCACATAAACACTCTCTGCTTTCAGGGCAAGGATGTATTACTTTGAGGGGTATCTCATGACCGCAAAGTCAAAGGTGAGTCCAGATAACAATGTTTCAGTAAGACTTTGATGTGGCCTATACCTCTAATACACACGCACACAAACATATGCGGATGCACACACACGCATTTGCACCTACACACACGCTCTCCCATGGGCTCAGGCTCAGTGGACACAAAGGGCTTGTCTTAAGGGGTGAAAGGTCATCCTGGGAGAGGTCAGATAAGAACCCCAGGCTCTTTCTCTGTTGGCCAGGCCCACATACCAGTCATACACACTCACAAACACATGCAGCATCCCTGCTATTCTTTTTTTCCTGTTCAGTCTGACAAGGGGGATTGCAATCTTCAGCCTCCACCGCACCCCACATTCAGTAGCTGATCATATTACACAGTCACACACATAGACGCACACACACACACACACACATGCAGACATGCACAGTTAAATGAATGCATGCATACAAATATGAGTAGCGATGTTTGTGTTTGTGGATGTGTGCGTGTGTGTGTGTGTGTGTGTGAGAGAGAGAGAGAGAGAGAGAGATGAGGCAGAGAAATGTCGAGTAGCGTCAGCTTGTCAGTGCAGCACCTCTTTCAGCCCTGAACATTAGAATTAAAAGAGAAAAACTTCAGGCTTTGCAGATGCTGAGTGATCACTGACCCACAGCAACATATGTAAAGGGATGTCAGTTATACACACACACACACACACACCCTGTGGACCCTCAGATGGGCTAATCACTGACCAGTGACCCACATCAAATGCTCTCATTCACAGTATGCTCAACAGATACTGGATCAATGGCCAGCCAGCCAACTGGCCAACTGCTCAGGCAACCCCTCAGTCAGCCGTTCAACTACACATCCACACACTCGTCCACACATATAGACCTGGCCAGTCACTCAGATAACCAGCTCTGCCAAAACACAGAATTTCCAACTTCTTTCCTGTTTACAACCTCCAACTAATAATTTACAAACAATGATTTTTCTTCTTATATGTAATATATACTAGGCCCTAAGTTTGCCATGTCAGTTTATCCAGCATGCGATAACAACACATGGAAAACACACAAACTACAGTGAGACAATGCAGGCAAATGCACAGACATGCTGTCAGTGTGTCTACATACTGCAGAGTTACTATCTTCTAGAGTTAGTGTTAAGAAATGGCTGGAAGGCCCTACAAAGCTGACTGAATATTCAGTGTCTGCTCTGCCTGTTGGTTCACTATCATGTTTAACGTCCTTGAGCAGTTTTTTTCCCTTCTGTCTATCTTGCATAACTCCAGGGGAACATGTGTTGTCTACAGGCATGTGAATCTGGCTGGAAGTGTACCTTAGTGTGGTTTTAAGCCTTTCAGCTGCAGGAGGTGTCACAAACTTAAACTGGTTCATAAGCTGAAAGATCCACATTGTCACGAGTTACATCAAGCCATATTTGTGTCATTTAAGATGTTTTAAAACAGATATTAGCCACAGGAGATGTGGAAAGTTTACACATGCTACTAGGTATCAAATGTTATGAGCAGTTGACACAGACTTCCAGGTACACACAAGTGGGGCGACTGTGGCTAAGGAGGTAGAGCGGGTTGCCCGTTAATCGGATGGTTCAATCCCTGGCTCCCCCAGGCTGCATGTCAAAGTGTCCTTGGGCAAGATACTGAACCCCGAATTGCCCTTGGTGGCTGTTCCAGTGTATGAATGTGTGTGAATGGTGAATGCACAAGTAGTGTAAAAGCGCTATGAGTGGTCGAAAAGACTAGAAAGGCGCTATACAAATACGGAGCATTTACATTTACATGCACAAACTGTATCGATACACATATACAAACTGCACTAACTGTGTAAACACCATGGCCAATAAAACATGTTAATAAAACAATATTAAATGTATTATCTAGTTTAGAAATGTATTTACATTTAAATATCGTTTAATATCATATTTCTCTGTTGCACAGAGACACACAGTCCCCTATTCTGGTAGGCTACATCTTGTACTTCAGAGTTGTTAATAACACAGTGCAGCAAGAAGTTTACCCAAAAATCATAAACCTTGTTACATAAAGGCAACAGGCACTGTAACAACTGTTAACATTTCTGTTAAAAGTTTTTAGTGGCAGCCATAACTGCTTGGCCCAAATATTATTTTTTCTGTATACGAAATTAATTTAGGAGCTGCAATTGAAATATTATTCAGTCCATATCTAAAATGTTTATATTACAAAATAACTACTAGACTAGACTAGGCACAGAAAAAAAGACCAGTGTACAGCATGGCATGGAGGAAACATCTATTGTCACTGGAAAAGTCACACATTGTAGCAATGGTACCCATAGGACAAGTTAAAAAGCGCTTGAGAAAATTAGAAAGGAATACAGGGGGGCATTTTGTGGATATAACGGGTTTACCACTAGATCCCCAAACTGCTCACGAAATAGACAACTGCCCTTTAAAGTGTAATGAGTGTGAAGATAAACATGAACAAAGTGTGAAAAGCGCATTTATAGCTACCACTATTTTTTCCAGCAAAATCACAGCACCACAGGTTAAACCCCTTCCTGTTTCCTAACAACATCAGCAACAACTGCTTCCCATCACCAAGAAGACAGGGAAGGTATCTTGATGTGCTCTACCTGCAGAAAGTAGGCTTCTACGGTAAAACCAAAAATGCGAAAACAACCGCTGAAAGGACTTACTTCTACAATCCAGAGGGAGAAGCCAAATAATTAGTCTTCATGAAGAGCCTGCAAGTTGAACCAACAACACGCTGTCACCATGTCTCCAGCGCGAGACCTACGGCGGGACTGGGTGTCGTTCGTGTCATCACCTCTGATCCTCTGCGACGAATGGTCCCTCCCTCTTCCTCCACAAAAATGGTATGGTCCGATCTCACTCTTTTTTTCTCCACGTCCACGTACCCCCCCCCCCCCCCCCCCCCCCCCCCCCCCTG
>NC_060169.1:24449427-24468081 GCF_021292245.1 Micropterus dolomieu | reverse complement strand
CCCCTTTTTTTTTTCCCCCCCCCCCCCCCCCCCCCCCCCCCCCCCCCAGCTTTTTTTTTTTTACCACCTAATGTAACCGGTTGTAACCCGACTCATTTCTCTTTTTAAATGTGATGTATTATATTTGTATATATGATGAACAGAACAGGCAACAAGTGAAAGGTGTCAAAGGCGTAAAAGTTTAGATACATCAGCTATTTATGCAAAATCAGACATCGCCTCGGAAAATAGCCAACATAACAAATAGTCAGCTGTAGTCGACGTGGTCTGGGGTGTTGTTGGAGAGCAAACGTTTTTCTGTCTTCCTCCCATGAACCATTGTTGTGGTAAGTGGTTAATTGAGGATTCATGGACCAAACCAGAGCCTTTAAATTAAATAAGACTAATGAGCATGTCAGTGTGAGTGCTCTTGTGTTAGTAAACACAGGCCCATTTGAAAAACAGAGTTTTTATTTGACATACTTGCATTGCAGGGTATCAGATCTGCTCTTCATAAGACCCTGGGAACATGCAACGTCCACCCGTGAAGGTGTTTTTTTGTTTGTTTTTAGGTTGTTGTTGTTTGTTTTTAGGTTGTTGTTGCTGAGAACCAGAATACCATTATATGACACATATCCAGGATCGGTAATCAATTAATTTCTTACTTACATACTTTTACGTAGCTCCTAAAATTAGAAGTATTTCGATGCATTCCTTTTTTAATGATATGGGTAATAGGCTACCGGTATACAGCAAATCAAGTGAATTAGATTAATAGCCGAAGAGTAGGCTACTGCGTATTTATAATCTGCACATCATTGGACATCAGTTCAGATCACGAAGAACTCCACAAAACACCTTTAACGTGTAGTAGTTGTAGTAGCAAACCATCTTCCCTCAAAGAACACATTATTGGGAAACGTAACAAAGTTAACTGTGAGTGTGTTTATCAGTTTAGTCAAGTTAAACGTTTCTGGTCATTCATAGACATCTGTCGCCCTCTATTGGACAAAACGTGGCCTTACAGTGTATAAGCAGGAGAGGAGATGCAACCTCCCAATAAAATATCGCACAAATGGATGAACTGAACAGTATATCATATTTTATATTAACTAAATATTAATGTTTATGTTTTCTAATAAATATTTTTTTTTACTGAATTGCAGTGTCCCTGTGGCGACAACAGACCAACAGACAGACAGGTGAGTACATAACCAACAGATAGACACGTGGGCATGTAAGTGGGATTATAGCTCTCCATGTCACATTGGCAGAAACGATTTCTGGTTTTCTATTCACCTTACATCACTGCAGACGTTTGTGCAAAGTGTTTGATATGGAGTCTTATGCATTAAATTGCATATTTCATATTTTCTAAATTGTGTGCCTACATATACACATCCCATAATTCCCTTACAGTATTCTTATCTGCCACAAACCAAATGATAGTGAGGTCACCAATCAGCTATTTATTAGATATGTGCGGAAACCCTGACTCTGCTGAGCCATGTCACCTGGCACAAATGTAATATTTTTGAACTGTATATTTAACAAGAGAACAGGAGATTCCTTTTGTTTTTTTAACAATCTCACAAAACCACAATTTCTGTGATTTATGGCATGGTGGGTTATGGCAACTCTGCTAGACACAGCGTTGCAGTTTAGACTTTTAGGGCAAGCAACATGAGCATTCAGACGTGTAAATGAGTTGTAAACAAATCCTCTGTGTAATCAAATGAGCTACACTTATTTGGAAGACAAAAAGTAGCTGAAAAAGGCTGACAATTGAGATAAGTAGTGAGATTTTAAGCTTAACTATGAAATATCAAAGTTAAAGGAAAACTATAAATACTTTACTAATGTTAAATTATAAAATTGTACATCATGACTAAAAGATAAATGTCTTTAGTTAGAAATTTAAAATTAGTTGACATCCTAACTTTAGTTGTGTGACTTATTTATTTAAAGTGATTTACTCACTATATTAAATGTATGTAACAGCAACCAAAATGATTTATCCATCTGCTAAAATAATAATGTATTTTAAATCATGATTAATTTCATTCATTTATTGGTTGCTAAGCCTCTTTATGACTTTTATTCCAAAGTGATAGCTAAATCATAAAATCCAGAGGATATTTATAAAAGGCATGACCGTTTTCCACTGCGGTCCTCCCTCCTAATTACAGCTTACATTTTGTCACTGGGAATCTCATACTTCATCCTTTCCGCTGCCCCAACTGGGCAGTGCCAATCTGTACAGTGGCATAGCCATGCCACGCCAACACAACATCCCCTGATGGGAGAACAGGTGTTGGACAGGGTCCAGTGGAGCAGAGCAGAGCGGGCTGCCATGATATATCAGATGAACTGGCCAGTACCGACTCCTCTGGCCCGAGGGAGGGGGACCCAGTCATTTATTAAGTGAGTGAGTGTGTGTGTGTGTACACGCGCAGAGAGGTTCTGTGAGGGCAGCAGCAGTACAACAATGAACCCCAACAAAACTGATTGGGACCCAAAGACCCAACAGGGAAGCAGACTAATCTGGGAAATCCCTGAACAAAGACTATATATTTCAGCTCAAAGCAGTTCAACATTTTACAACCCACAAAGGGCAAAGTGTTTTCACATTTTGTACCATGATATGAGACAAAGAGATGTCAAATTAAAATACTGCTAATGTTTTGTTCAGGTCTTTTTATATTTTAGATGACTCTTCTCTGTCAGCATTGCATAAACAAAGCAGGAGTCGTATTGACAACCTATTCAGCATCTATACAAAAAGAATATATATGTTACGGTTTATTTGCATTATACCTAAACATATTTTTCCTAAACTTTGGGTGGCCTTAAAACAGTTCCCCATGACCCATTTCTGTTTCCTGACTCAGACCTTAAGAAACTGCTTTATTAGGTTTTTGAGATCAGTTTCTCAAGTCCCTTTACTGCTAATTTTACAGCCAAAATGACACTGGGTATGATGATTTGCTCAGTCGCTGTGGAGCCATATTGGCCGAGGCAAGGCTTGCAGTTCCTGTTAATGGGTTGAATATAATATTTTATGTCCCGTTGCTATAGCCACGCTGCTTAACTTGATGTAAACGTGATGTAAAAATAGTCAGGCCCATTCATTTTAGTATAAATACTTCACTTCGCTTCAAGACACAGAACTGAGCTGTGTGTAAAACATGTCTATTTGAATGTGCCCCGCAAAGGGAAAAGGTATTGCTACTTTACACATAATGACGGCCCAGGTCGTTTGGCTGAGAATAATGGCGGTTTCGCTGTAAAGCATATCACTCTCATTAGGTCTTTACACACTGGTCGTGCCTAACTGGAGATGCACTTGCCTGGACACACATGCATGCATTCACACACAGAGTGCACCCACACGCACACAAGCACACATGCACACACACACATATCCATCTCCAAAGTCATTAAATCCCTTTGAAAAGAGGCCTCATTTGAGAGGAGCAATAAAATTTTTAATCATTTTATTACCAAAAGAGTATTTAACAAGTGGGTAATGAAACGCCAAAGGCAGGTTAGCTGAGTTTAACCTTCATAGAGGAAGCCATGTATCACATGCTGCCCCGAGGCATGGTGGGACAGAAATGTCATCCTCCATTATCCACCATACCTGAAGTGTGGCGTTGGCAGGCAGGCGTCTCGCTCTGCAAGGCGAGGCTGACGGGAAATTAGGGGGAATTCAATTAATGGACGTTTTTTACGCACCAGGGATAGGGCACAGCTGCACACACGCACCTTAATGCGTGATACACACACATTGTAATAAAAGTAACACACTTGTGAAAGCACGCGCGCATACCTCAAAGCATATCCTACACATCACCCAGTGTGAGGGGCTAATGACAGGACAGGAGAGTGAGAAGAACACATGTTCTTTACAATCACTCTGTCTCTCTCTTTAGCTCTCTTCACTGTTTCTCTCTTTTGATAACTCTGCTACTTAACTTTCTGTCTTCCTCACTCTGCTAGTAGAGTTGGTTCTGTTGAATCCCCTTCGTTCTCTGTCTCTCTTTCCCCGAGGTGATAGTATAGTGGGGTCGCTCCACTGCTTTCCCTCAGCAGGTCAATTAAGGAGAAAATGAGGCAGAGGGGGACACTCTCAGTCTGTCACCATGAAAGAACCCTACCTACCAACCTACCCGCCAATTGCTCATATGATATACCGCTAAACTGCCCTGCAGTGTAAGTGCAAGTCTGACTGTGTGTGCGCATAAAAAGGAAAGTATGGTAGAAAAGCACAAAGGGAGGGGTTGAATCATATAGGTACCTGTTAGGGAATGAAAAAAGTGGTATTTCCAGAAAAGCTATCGCCAAGTCCTTAAGGGAGGGGAAATACACCGGCCATCTCTGGAAGCACCAAATACAGGCCCATACATTACATATTTCAATTTCTTTTGACACAGGAATAATTTATGGCTGATAACAAAAATACTCTATTTTCAATAACAAGCTTCCGCGGTACTTAGAGGGACTGGCCCCCAAAGTTAATTGAAAAGTGTCCTGGCTCTCATTTGCATAAGAAACACATTTAAAGGTGAAAAATTATAAATAAATATGCAGCCACCTGTGAAATATGGCTTTTGGCCTGCTGGTCATTTATAACTTTGCCTTTAATTACGTGACAGGCTGGGGTTCTGCAGCTGTAATGAGAGGCTGGAGTGATGGAGAGGAGTGTGTGAGAGACAGGGGCTATAGGTCATTTAGTGTCTGAACAGGCAAACATGCATGCAGACGCACACAGATGGACGGACACACACGCAGGTGGAAAAGATATTGTAAATGTACAGACACACACACACACACACACACATACACACAAATAGACTGACACCCATGTGGACTTAAACACACACACACACACACACACACACACACACACACATAAGTGGATCCACATGGTCATACACACTAAGATGGACCTGTGAAAAACTATACATACATAATCCCATTAAATAATGTAAAAGGTTTTCTATGCAGTAGATTTTGATGATTTATAATCCAAATTATTATGGTAGCAGAACCTATTACTTTTTGATACGCAGTCATCTGTTACAGTGTAGATGTCATTCTGTCAAATCTCTTTGCCTGGATGTCCAGATGAACAGGGTTTACAAACATTGTTATGCCAAGTGACTAGTTAGTTGTAGATAATTTGGCTTTATCTCAATCTAAATCCATGACTGGGCAATCTTTTCTCTCTCAAAATTACATATAAACACAACAAAGCAAAGCAAAACAAGCAGACCACAGAGGACAAAAACAGAGGGATAAAAATTCCCTAACTGGTATTTTTTTCTTATAATGATAATAACTAATTTACTTTAATTGAATTTGTCTCAACCCTAAAAGAAAACATCAAACTGCTCTGGATACATTGTATTTGGTGACACCTGCAACTGTAAAAATTAAATGACAGTCATATTAAAGTAATTAAAGGGTCATACAGAGAAGTTATGACAAAAGTCAGGCAGAGAGACAGACAGGCAGGCATTACAGAACATCAGACAGATAGTTAGACAAAAGACTGGGTGGTGGATATGCGGCATGTGGCACTTCTGTCTCAGTGTCTCATCCCTCCCTCCCTCCTTCCTTCTCTTTTATGCATAAAGAAAACAGCTTGCATTGCCCTGCAGGTACTACCAGAGCGCTGTGCCGCCACGCGCCGCTTTCACCTTCACACCTTCTCTGCGGTCACTTCCCGGTAGAGCTTGCTTCACAGCAGCAGCACTTCCTGGGGTGTTCTTTCTTTCTCTCTCTCCCTCATCTCCTTTTTTTAACCCCCTTTCTCCATCTCTGAATAGCAGTAGGGAGGGAAGGAGGGAGGCACAAGCATGCCCCAGTCCAGCTCCCTAATTCCTATTACAAGTAGAAGAAGGCAATATTTCACCATTTCACCCCCCAGAAATATTACAAGATAGACAAGCAAGCGGGGGCTAATCCCTGGGATGAAATTAGCAGCAGAGGGGTTAGCGGCAGGATGGAGGGATGATAGAAAGTGGGGCTGGGGCGGGGAGCTGAGCCCAGCTAGAGGCAACTCGTCCACAGGGATAATTACACGATGCTCCCGGGATCTGTCTGTCTGTCTGTCGACTATGCTGGGCTGGCCTTCATTTTTGATGGCTCTATTTTCAACAAGGAGGACTAGTTCTCTCCCTCCCTTCTGTGTGTGTGTGTATTGGAGGGGGGTTCTATGTCTCCAGTGCTTTAGATACATACTAAAAGCTATTAAAATTGAAATTGTTCTAGGGGCAGTGAGTGGACGGAGGAGAGAAGCGGCACCCTCAACCCCCATGATAGACTGTTTAATAATGGGTGAACTGTGTGTGTGTGTGTGTGTGTGTGGGAAGTGAGCCCATGACCCACCTGGTATTATTTCAAGGTGTACTGCCTTCGCAAAAATATAATGCCTTTTGCAGAAATATTAAAATTTGTCTTCTTCTTCTTCTTCTTCTTCTTCCCTTAACATAAGAAATTTTGCTTAACTTCAGAATACAAAAAAAGTTTGTGAGTAGTTTTAAAATAGTTTTATTTGCTCAGTTATTTACCTGTCTAATCCAAATATCTGTACTTGTTTTTTTATCTCTGCAAGAGTACCTGTAGTACCTTTTTACCGTTGTTTCCCCCCATAACAATTATATTCATATACAAAACAAATAAAATTAAGAGTAAAAGCAGAAACAGTGAAAGATCACAGTGTTATTTTAATGTCCCTACATTACAGGTTTTAGTGAGTAGGTCTCCCTCCCTCCCTCCTTCCCTCCCTCTCTCTGGTCAGTGGTGGGAGGTGAGCATGGCGGCAGAAAGCTTTGACCAGCACACTGACCCCTCTCTAGGGAAACAATGACTTTGAGAAGGCTGGAACACACACACACACACACACACACACACACACACACACACACACACACACACACGCACAAACACACAGAATGAAGAATGGAATGGGCAAACTCATTCATCACTATAACAAATATAACAGGCTATTGTAGGAGCTTGCAAAATAGAAGACAAAAGCTAAAGCAGTTGCTCTTAGGCCAATGACTGCATTCACTCAGCTACATACAGAATATGTGCCCTCCGTGTTCAACACACACACATATACACAAAATCTATTTTCACATACAGTTCAGTGCATTCAGCAAAAGTTAAATGATGTAACTTGTCTTTGAAACTTTTATCTAAAAGTAGTTTAGTTTAGTAATAAATATGAGCATATTCAAAGCAAACGCTGTAAATGTATCATTTTCAAATAGACCTAATTTGCCTATTTGGCAATTATTCCAGCCAATAGTGTGATATAATAAGAACCTGTTTAAGGCATGTAAACCAGGAAGTTCAGTGCCCCCCCCCCCCCCCACCCCAGGTGATATATTGCATAACTGTATGTAACTGCAACATGCAACAACCAATGTCAGTGACTTCATATCAGAAATTTCTCATAAAACATACTTCAGTTTTATTCTTCCAGCAATCCAACTTTCCAGGGAACTATTCATTGCAAAACAGTATATTTCACACCGAGTAAAATTATTTACTTTAGAATAGTTTGTTTTTTTATGTATTCATTTCTATTTGTTTGTATTGCGTGCATGTGAGTTACAGCTGAGGTGGTCCTCAAAGGACCTGTAGATGGCGCTCTCTACCAGGAAATGACACTGGACTTTGATGGAATGCGGACCGCAGCGCAGAATAAATGTGTGTGTGTGTGTATGAGTAGGAGGGAGGGAGAAATAGAAAAATAGAGCAAGAAAGATGGAAAGCGTGTGTGTGTGTGTGTGTGTGTTTGTGTGTGTGTGTGTGTGTGTGTGTGTGTGTGTGTGTGTGTGTGTGTGTGTGAGAAAGACTCAAAGAGGGAGAACTAGGGAGAGAGAAAGAGAGAGAGAGGTATACGGCACCTGATGTTACAGAATAGTCTAATGACCGTCCTTCTTTGTCTTTGAGCTGGCAGACAGAGTCATCCAGCACATTCAGCACCAGAATAGCTACAGAACAACCACGCATAAAGTGAAGTTATAAACAAAAAAGAGCACACTAGATCATTGAGACAGGCAGAGCCAGGATGACATTTTCCTTCTGATAACTGCAACCTCTCACATAATTCACAAATTCATCCAAATGCTTGGTCTGGAAGCTCCTGTGGGTTCAATTAGTTTTGAAAGGTTTTGTTTTGCTGCTAAACTTCTATTAAGTATGTGCAGGTAGATGGAACAAGCTAACACTATTACAGGTTGAATCACACAAAACAGGCCAACACATAGAGGTTACAGTAACAAGGAATTCAGAGGTAAAACTAAAGTTCAGGGTTAGGATTTTTAAATCATATTTCAGATGGCGTTTGTTCATATATTTTCCTAATAATCAGCATGACCTGTCCATACCATATCATCATTTCCATTATGTTGATTACTATTTCCTCCTCTCAGTAATTATGGAGTAATTAAATATAAAAAATGGTAAATTGTGAGTTGTTCTACAGGACAGGACAGGTGGTGTATTTGTTTTATGGTGTCGTCACATCTAACAGTGTGATTAGTAAATTCAGTCAAGGTCAGGTGAATAATTGGCCTGGTGTTAGCAAACAGCTGTGTCATATTTTGTTACATGTAGTTATTTTGTAATTACACTGTAATTACGGAAAGAAAGAAAGCGGCAAAATCATTTCTGTTACCCCTATTAAAAACAATGTGATGACTATAGTGATTTAAATCTTTGTCATGTTGAGTCACATGAAAATGCATTTGATTTCATGGCAATCATTATTTCTTTTTCCAAGAGAAATTCCGCATCAAAGGGCACTTCAGGGATGTTTCAGGGATGGTCTAATTCTCTGATCCTCTGCGTCACAGACATGTCACATTGTTTTTATCCAGCTTTTGAATGAAGATGTTTCAGGGTAAAATCGGTTTATTATTGAGTTAGTGGCAATGACATTAATCTGACTAGGATTCCAGTCTAAAAATAGAAATACAGATGTGACCAAACAACATGCTCAGTGCTGCAATCTCCACAACGACCTGCATGTTGCAGATGCATGTATGTATAGCCAAAATACTGCACATTTTTAAAATCATAGAAAATTTGAAACAAAATGACATAGAGAGAATAAAAGTGTATACTGACAGATATTCTTCCACAGCCACATTTTTTGTATAATATGCATAGTTAATATAATACGAAACAAGTATACCTGGTTTATATATTTTTATTTTTTAGCTGACATTGTCTTTGGTGAATCTCATTCAAATCGGATGATTAAACGTCTAGCTGATAGTCCATGCACAAATCATGAGAAAAAAACATTCAAATGCCGGGCTGAATCTCAATCAAACTGACGTTTAAAAATTCCTCAACATTTGGTTTGAATAAAACATACATATGCAGAAATTAAAGACCTTAGATATTTTGTCTTTTAAGTATTTAGCCACAGATTAAAATTGCAGAACACTTTTGGACCATATGCTGTCTTATTGCCGACAGTGAAGTCATAATTTATTAGTAGCTGCAGATGCATGATCACATATGTCCTACCCTGCACTGAATATAAAAAATGTGCCCTTGACAATGACTCAGCCTTTCTGTACTGATGCTTTCTATCCTCATTTAATTGAACTTTTCTGAGATTTATTCTTTGTGCTGTACCAGTTGAGAAGTAAGAGAAGCAGGTGAGGTTTCAGGCAGACAGAATGGTAAAAGGCAAACTTATTTTTTTCTTCTCATAAGCTGTGTGATTAGAAGTATTTAACAATGCTGACAAGAGCAATATCCCCGTTTGTCTTCAAGTAATTAAAGAGAAAAAACAATTCAGACTTTGTTAATATGTTTCATTGCACTTTATATAATACTGATAATATCACACACAGCCGCCATTGTTCTTGTGATGTTGTGTGTGTCCACTGAACCAGCATATACTCTTAAAAGGTATTAGTTAAATTTAGCATTTTAATATTTCATTCCTGTAGAGTAACGTATTTCATTTGCTGCCTCCAGGGAGGTCAGAGGGAAAGGTTAACTGTAAAATGGGACCTATGGGAACCAGTGAGGGTCCAGTCTCTTTCTCAAGTACACTACAACAACACCGAAATCCTTTAAAAGCAATGCTGCATATTTATCCATAGTTTGCTAATTATTATATTGTGGTAAATGAAGTGTTTCTCCTAAACAGACATGCTGTATGTGCTGAAATTAGTGCCCGGCTGTGAAGCTGTATTACATTGTACTAAAAGGGTCAACACAGTGTTCATGTCATTCATTTAAAAATAGATTTTAATCTTTATCTCCTATTAGAGGGTTAAGGTCTAATTCATGCACATGCCAACAGAAATATGTTACAATTTAAATTTTCTTATTTATAGTTCAAACAGGCTTTGACTTGACCATCATCACCTTCATACTCCCTCAAGGTGTCTCTCACATATAAGGACGCGCATACACACACACACACACACACACACACACACACATACTGGCTTTTTAGCGCTCACCATTTAACTGTTCAGCATGTCCCACTCAGCAGTGTATGAAAATAAAGACAGCGTCCTTGACAAAGACACACCCAATGTTGCCAGTCCGTTTTTTTTTTCTTTCAAGTTTTCTGATTAGATTCTTTGTTCGTCACTGCTCTAGCAAAACTATGAGGCTGTTATAAGCATAGCTATCGCTACATGTGGACTTTGTAAAATGTAGAGTTCACATGTCTTTGTCCTTTCCTCTGTTAAAAGTGAATTTAACATTTCTTTAATTGTTTCAATAGGAACTGAAAGTCCATTATTTATTTTCAATACTACAATAAACGTTAACAAAATATCAACTCAGTTTGTTGAAAATTCCATTATTATTATTACTTTAATAATAATAATAATAGTTATTAATATTATTAGTTATAGAAGTATTACAATTAGTATTACTACTTTGATGATTCTCTAACAATTGACTGCAGTGCTAAATACAGACATTTAGAATTTCGAGATTAAGACTGAAATTAATCTACAGGAAATCAGACATAACGGTACATAATAATACATAAGATATTAAACTATTTAACTGATAATTAATGAAATTGTGGTAGTTATTTTTAATAATTATTTGAGTATTTTCAAAATACATTAATTTGTATTAACTGCTGTTTGGAGTAGCTTTTCATTTTTTGAACTGTATTATTAATAATTTAAATGTTTATAAGATTTTACTTACTTTTATTTATTTACCGTTTATTTAGAATTATTTGATACACCGTCTTGTAATAAAAATCTGCTTTGCTGTTTCTGACACGTCTCAAGAAAACATGAATACAGACGTGCAGTCACACGCACTCTTTCTCTCCTCCTCTCTGCCCAACGCTCTGACTTTGTTGTGTGCGTAATAGTTCCTAACAGTTACAACTAATGAATTGACCAGCCTCGGGGAGGTATATATAAACCTATTAGCTTTAATAAAGTCTGAAGGTAGAAAATCACTCTCCGAGGTATTTCACTATACACTTAGTACTCTCCCCAACCTAATAATACCAGGTTCTCTTCCTTCATGCTCTTTGATTGCATTCTAGGGTCTGCCTGCACAATTATTTTCAATTTAACCACTCAAAGGACAGTGGAGAGAGAGAGAGAGGGAGAAAGAAAGAGAGAGAGAAGAGAGAGAAAAAAGAGAGGCAAAAGAAAGAGAGAGAGTGGAGAGAGAAAAAGTGGGGGTGAGATGTGTTGTCTCCCTGCTTTGAGATGCACGTAACCTCAGAGTCAACTAAGAAATGGAGGGAGATGGAGGTAGAGTGAGAGGGGCAACGAGAGAAATTAAACAAATAGAGGGGACTGGAGAATAACAGAGAATGTAGACGGACTGACGAAGAGAGAACATGACAAAAGAGAGACAGAAAGGGAGAGATGAGGAGATATGACTTCCCTCCAGTTAGCTGAGTATGTAGATGTGCGCTCATTTGGCTGCCTCTTAATCCCTGATTCAATTTCCAGCCTTTAAACATGACGAATTACATTCCTGTCCTCACCTAATGCTTTTAACACATCCCTATAAGAGGCCTTAATCAGGTGAGATGGGCCCCGATGCTGCTGGCTGTACACACACGCATGCACACACACACACACCTACACAAACACATATAGACTGATTAGCCTAGCCATGGTGTTAGCCACCCCGGATAAACCACCAGGTGGATAATGTGCTGCTTTAGCGCCTTAATTACGCCATAATCTGTTCAGCGCCTCAACCCCCTGCACAGAAGGACAGAGGGGGGGGGGGGGGGGGGGGGGGGGGGGGGGGGGGGGGGGGGCGTGGTTGGAGGTAAGGGGGACTGAAAGACGGGACAAGAGAAGAGCGGGTGGAGTTGGGAGAAGGAGAGGGAAAGAAGCCTGGAGGCACTCTGCTTCTTCTTACCCACACCCCCTCCCCCTTCTCTCATCTCTAAACTATCTCTGGTCTTGCTGTGTTTTACCTGCTTGTATTGTGTCTTTTATTTCTCCCTTCTTTCTCTGCTTTCATACTTCGTTTCTTCCTAAATTACTTCATACACCCCCTGACACACTTTTGAACCCATTTTGTTGCCTAACACAGCTCAGCTCTTCAGTGTTAGTCTCTGGCCAGTCTCCCTCTCCTTCTGTTTCCCGTGCGTGTTGAAGCCCTACTGTACTTTACATCACCATCCTTCACTCTTTCTTTTCATCCCTCCAACCCCCCACCTCCCCGGCTGTTCTCCCTCCATCCACCTCTCTCCTTTAGTTGCTGTGTGTCTCAGTATCTCGGGTCCTCCTGTACCCTGTACCTGTCACCGTGTGCAGCCCTTTGACAAATTATGTGAAGGGCAGACTGAGTTTTGTAGGACGAGACAAAGCTTAAACATATGGCTGCCCTGTCCCCAGGTGCTCTGCTGTGTGCTGTAGCAAGACCCTGGGAGTCCTTATATATAACATTACTTAACTGTCTATCTACCAGGCTAGCTGCCTTTTTGTCTGTCTGTTTCTGTGTGTTTGTCCATCCAGATGTTTCTGATGGTTATATCACACTTTAATTTAAATTAATTGGTGAAACGTATATAACATTATAAAAGTAATATTATTTGATGACTCTATGTCACTTAAAATGCCCATTGGACTCCCATAGTTATGTACATAAGTCAAATTAGTTAGAATGATGATGATCATTGTCTCTTATGCAGCGTTGGAAATACCCTATGGCTTTGAATGCTACCTCTGTAACCAGGAAGTGGGAATTGGCAAGTGGTACTGCACAGAAACAAACATCATATATAGCCACCCAAAAAAGCTGATATTTCGCAAAATAACTTGAACACATATTCAAACATTTCAAGATAAACAGATGGACCAAAAACCAACATAACCACTTAGTGAGACATTTTGGCCTGTTTCTTCACAAGTAATCTGCCACAGTGTGGAATAATAGATATCAGCAACAGTTGATTCAAGTCTATTCTGTAATTTTGTTTTTGTGTCTGAGAAACGTGGTATGTGAAAGGGTACAAGTGACAGCAGGTTTGTCATTTACATATGATTGCAAGCCAAAATGTCAAAAGCCTATTTTGGCTTGTGAAACTGAACCATTTTTGTTTTTACAGCTGATGTTGCTCTGTTAATACTGAAAGAATTCTGTTGAATTTACTTTTTAAATTTGATATCTTGAAATTTGCAAGAAACTCTGATTGAAAATATATGACCCAGTAATATTGTTTTTATCAGTGCCTGCTGGTTACTGTTCCTTTCTGAAATACACAAACACACAAGCAAATAACATCAGTTTTTCCCGCTAATGAAGATGAAGTGAGATATGAGTGTTTTCTCACCGTGCTCGATGCCCCATTTAATGCCAATTAGCCACTGAACCTCAATTTGTGTCATGTTATTTATTCTTTTGCGTTTTTCTTTCTTTTCATAATATCAGTCAACATGGGAGAAGAACTCTCTGTCCTTCACACTACAAAGATGCTTTAGGTGGGGACACAAACACACGTGTAGACAGTAGAATCTAAACACTCAAATAAACTCACAGTGAAGGATTTACCACAATATGTGCAGACTTAAGCATATGCTTTAAAGCTCCACTAATAATTATAATATAATAATTTATCTATATTACAGTAAGAACAGATTAAAGGTTCAGTGTGTAGTATTTCTGAGAATTTATTGACAGAAATCAAATATAAGATCCATAACTATGTTTTCAGTGGTGTATAAAGACCTTACATAAGGACGCCATGTTTCTTCTTATGTAATTACGGCAGTTTAGATGCTCATCACTACGTTGAATGAGTACGAAAAAGAAGAGAAGTGAAATTTGGAGAAACGGAGGAGCACACGTGTTATTTAGCATGAGCTGACAGAGCGTAATTCTTCGTCCTCTAAGAAGCGAAAACATGATGAAGCCAGATGAAGTCAGGACAGAAGTTTTCAAAGCAGCGCTATAGTTGCCTGTTTTCTACTGGAGGGTAATTAAGGTAGTCTACCTTTAGCAACGCAAATGAAAACTGTTGTTTGATAGCTTAGCTTGAAGATGGCCATAATCACCGAGAGAAGTGATGTGTTTCCCCTGTCAGTGTTGTAAAACATACAGTTGGATTCATTTCATGTAATGTAATTCTCCTGCGCTGTGTTTTGCGAGACAAACAGCTGCTGAATATTATTGGCAATAAAACTGTTCGGCATGGAATTTCAGATCAGCCAGCTGAACTTCATATTTTACTGCCCTGGTGAAAAACACTTATTTATTTTTACTGCTAATGGCATTAAGATAACAAGACTGTGTGCAAGTGACCAATAATGCTTATATTTTCAGAATTTGCATTAAAAGAAACGTATTTGTTTGTTGGTTATTGCTTCGCTACTGTGCACACAAATGTGTAATTTTATAGTTCACATACTAAATGCCCATTAAAAAACATTTTACCACAAGTTAAACTGATGGCAAATAGTACTACTTTGTGTTCCTATTTTATTTAAAAAAAAAAGACAATTTGGTAAGATTTGCAGCTTATCTAATTGAACAAATCGGAGAGGAGCTTTGATCGGTAATCCGCAACCCTCACCACTAGATGTCGCTAAAACTTATACACTTAACTTTTAAATAATCGAGTGTAATGTGAAAGGGGTCGCTTGTGCATAAACTGCATGCAACTGTGCAGTCCCTTTCAGCTCTAAGAAGTGCTTTAGTGTCTTTTAGCTCATTGTTTTGGCACTAAAGAAGTGTATTATGTGCAGGAGTGGTTTAAGAAGTTTCTAATAAAGGTTTACTTCTTTTTTATGCCATGAAGACTACTCGAGGTGAGTAAAAATTTCTAACTTTCTAACAAAAGCTAGAAATAGATATGCTACATACGGAAAACATTTTAAGTATTGTTTTAAGATAACTAAGAGAGAAGTAAACATTGCTCACAAGAAATTATGTGGCCCTCCAAACCATTTTGATGTTTGCATCTTAGATTTGGTAGTCTGAATGTTTTTTAATATTAATTAACAATTGGCTAAATGTCTAATATTAGCTGTCACTGAGTGTAATGTTACATGTATTCATTCTGTTTGAGTGTTTGTAGCACCTCCTGTAGGCCATTAAGTAAATGTCACCTGTTCCTGTCATTTTAGATGTATGCGTTCTCACTGGGTGTCACATGATCAGTTCAGCCATTTTCCTGTAGCCCTATTTGGGGTCTGCCCTAATTTTATACTATTTATGTACATTATTTCATAGTCACTTTTGTATTATTTACAGTTTTATACCACACAACTTGACCACATTGCAGTGCTGTGTCTTCATTAAACAGACATTAAACTTACTTTACTCTCCTTCGTCATTGAAGCCATCCAGTGCTACTTTAGTCAAGTTTATCAAGAGTGTTTAGCTATCTGTTGATGTGTGCCTCGCTACACGCTCAGGTGCCAGAATACTGAGGAATGGCCAGCAGTAGCATGTTTCTAAACCATAGGTTACTCTTATAGTAAACAGACATTACTGTAGTACCATACTTTGAAATAAACAGTGCATATACTATATTTAACACATTACAGTAACACTAGCAACACTAACACACAGTTAAGGTTAATGTAGTCACATGAACCGGGGTTAATATGGAGCCCGTGCATTTGTGGGACTAGCAAAGTGTAAAAAAACATTTCTCTGTTGTTCAAAAATGGCTTTACATTTTCAAAACAAGTTATAATGACATGTTCAGGACACAAAAATAAGTGCATACAACTTTATTTGAGACCTATTTGTAACTTATTGGCATACCCTTTGAATGTTCCACCTCAGGTGTGTATTGCGCTTAAAAATATGATAAAAAGTAAAAATCCAAACTATTAATTGCTTGTTTTGTGTTAGATAATACTGACTGGTTCCAGTGTGGTGGGCTTCAGCATATCAAGACAAAATTAAAGTCAATTAATAACAAGGTCATTAATAACACTGGTACTCACACAGTCATGTACATTAATTGTACAGTATAATACAGTACAGTTATTACACCACGGTTGACAACCAGTCTGAAATGATCACCCACCCAATTCTGCTAAAACTACTGCTTATAAATGTGTGTTGTCAGGCTCATATTTGGTACTAATCAGTACATCCCACCCAATTGTAAATGCAAGTCTGTCTTTTGTATTATGTGAAGTTTAGATTTCAGAAATCCTAGGTTCCCAGTGAACGGACACTGTATTTAACAAGTGCATATTTCTCTCTCAGTGTTAAAGTAATGGCTATACTGCTTCTGGTGTTTTCTTCTTTATCCACTCTATCAATCTTACCTTAAAAGCCATTTTCCCCTTTCTCCCACATGTCATGTCAGTTCCACACACTTTGCACTAGTAGGTTATGTTTTTGATTTTACATCAATTTACATAAACGCCATTTCCTAATGTTATCATCTGTGTAGGAATCACCCCTCCCCCCCAAGCGTCTGAGGGCATTAACATGAAATATCAGAAATTGATGGCAGATAACTTCTGCCAGATAGATAGATAGATAGATAGATAGATAGATTTAAGAGTGCAAGAGAAAAGTGAAAGGTAGGCAGCAGGAGAAAGAGAGAGAAGGAGAGAAAGACCATGTTTGGGAATGTCCTACAAAGTTTTAAAGTTCTTGCCTTTTTCAAACTTTACGTGTATTTGCTGTCATGCAGAATAATTTTGGGCTTTGCTCGTCTCTGGGGCAATGGCCTCAGGGGCAGGCAGACCCCCATGGGGGACAGGTGTCAGGCAGGTGTGTATGCGTGTGTGTGTGTGTGTGTCAGTGAGTAATGGCGCTATCAACTGGCCTCCACGATCCATCATGCGCGTCCCTGGCCTAGCACCTCGAGGGCCGCAGCACACACGCACGTTTAAATGAGCGAACTCACACGCACATACACTCACATATGCACATAAATACACGCCTACACGAGCAGATGTACTTAAGCATGAAAAGAAAATTCAGATGTTGCAGCAATCAGTGTCTTTCTCCCCTGCAGAGACACACATGCACACAGAGTAAACATCCCATACTGTACACTGTGTACACGGTCTGTCTCTCACATTACCTCACTAAAACGTGTGTTAAATAAGAGAGCAAGTTGAGAGAAAGTTTCCCAATTGTTTTTGAAAAGTCTTTATAGTTTATGCTTTTAGCTGTTGTAAAAACTGCATCAGCAGAGGGCGAGCATTTTCAAGAGGTTGTCTAGATTTCAATCAGCCATCGTGGACACTTGCTGCTTCAAAGAGCATTCTACTAAAAACTTAATTAAACACTGATCGCGATCACTGTTGTATTGTTCAGTTCGTTTGAGAGTGAAAAAAGGACCATTTTACATTCTCACTACCATACATCACCCTCCACTTCCTGCTATTTTGTTAGTTCATTTATATTTTGTCTCTTTTCGTTTCCCGTCTTTCCTTCTCTTTATTTCGTTCTTTGTACAGCCAATTTGTCCGTCATCTTCCTTCATGTAGCAGAAAATCTTTCTGAACAAATCGCTCTGCTCCGTTATTATCTCAGCGGGGGAGGGTGGTATTATAATTAACAAAACAATAAAAGTTTATTAATGAACATTAAAATGCAAAATAGCAGCAAGAGAAGACGTTGGGTGCTATCAATCAAAAAAAGAAGTGACTCCCCCGCTTTTTTGAGTCTTAATTAGCCGGCCGCTCATTAATGGGATGAGTGTGTTTGTGTGTGTGGGTGCAGGGGAGGTTACAAAAGGACTTTAATTGATCAGTGGCCCCTAAATGGGCTATCAGCAAGTTGAGACAAAAAAAATGTAATTTATAGAACGGTGTCAGTTTTATTTCTACACCAAGTAATTATGAGTACCAAGGAGTGCAGCTTTTACTTGGTTGAAGGCTTCGTCCAATCAGCTGAAGGCTGTGGGAACAATATAGTACATTAGACTGCAAGTAACCATAGCAGCAAAAGTAATGCTTTACACTGTGATAATGGTTAAACTCACTAAAAGTTCAACTAACTAAGGATTTAAGTGAAAAAATGAAATTAAAAGTTGAGAGCCATCTAGGTTTCATGCTGGTAAAGTGGTGGATGTGGCCTTTAGCACTCTGTGTTCACTGCGGTCTTAACAGAATCTCTTGCATACTGTTTACATTTTCAATGCAGTCCTGCTGAATGATAATATGCATCTCCTGCCACTTTTATACCACAGATGAA
>NC_060169.1:24439427-24444427 GCF_021292245.1 Micropterus dolomieu | reverse complement strand
TGTGTGTGCACATCTGTTTCAGCAATGACACAAACACACACACATATGTATTTGTGTGTGTAAATGGATTCTTTTGGTAATTTGGCATCCATTATAAATGCGCCGCAAATGTCTTTTTAAGCTGTTGGGGGTAATTACTGTTTGTATGAGTGTGGATCAACCCCCAGTGGTTGCATGTGTGGTAGGTTTCAGTGTGTGTGTGTGTGTGTGTGTGTGTGTGTGTTTGTTTGTGTGTGTGCGCGCACTCCATCCCTAAGGGAATTTTCTCCTGTTTAAAATCAGCTGTCTGTCTCTACAGCAGGCTGCCAATATTTCGGTCTTTTGTGTAATTCACTATTTATTTAATATACTGTGTGTGCATTTGTGGGCATGTGTGTGTGCGCCTAGAAAAGAAATGTCTCATCTTATTCAAGTATTGATGTGCTTCAACCTTGACGCCTTCCTTTCTCACACTACACACACACACACACATAACATGCCTACAGTATACCTGGCTGGAGCAAAGCAAGTTGTAATGGAACTCAGTTCATTGGGAAGCAGCACTGAGAATAGATCACTCATTACTTGTCCCGAGGTCATCACATGTACACACACACACAGCCTGCGGCTGCTGGCATACATCGTGTCTACCTTCATTGTGAATCATGGCAGCAGATGCTTTTTCGTTGTAATAAGAGCAACATGACACTAACACTGCTGGGCTGAGGGCTCTATTTTTACCAGCACCACTTGTGGTAAACCTGAATTATATGTTATTGACATAAAAAAAATATATTTCCAAAAGGAGCTATTAAATCATGTTAGTATTACTGATTACAGGCTCAATGCACAACAAGATCATAATGACACTTTTTCAAAAAGACATGTTGTCACAGAAAGAAAAGCATAGGTGTAAATAATTAAATGTATGATGGCTGAATTCCATTTAGCTGCTTTAGTGTGAGGGTCTTGGTATTCTGCATGCTGGCTCACTGTCACACCGTCATGGCTTACTTATAACAGTGTTATTGCAAATTAGTAGCATTATAGGAACACCTGTGCTTTTCCTACTATGACAAGTCAAAATGTCTGGCCTATGAAAGGCCTATGCCTGTTTACTCAGAGTCAGGCATCAATGACTACATCATTTGAAAGGCAAAAAGCGCTTTAGACTCTAAAAACAATGTAATACCAATGTGGAGTTGCCATTATATTTGTGGATATGTGTGTACACAAGCTAAACAGGGCTAGGCAGCATGGTGGCCCAGTGGAGAGCATTGTGGCCTCACAGCAAGAAAGAGAGCTCCTTTCTGTGTGGAGTTTGCATGCTCTCTCCATGTCTGCATGGGTTTTCTCTGGATGCTCTGCCGTCAACAAAGCATGTTAGATTCTCCAGTCAGTGCCATTGACCAGGGTTCTAGAGTTGTGGTCCCCGGGTGCTGCACAGTGGCTGCCAATTGCTCCTTTGAGGGAGGGGTTAAATGCATTTCACTATGTGAGTGTGATAATAAAGTACCTTTACCTGGATGATTTCATAAGCTTTTGTACAGGGGTAAAATAAAAATGTTTACCCACACAGGTGTTTTCAAATTATTTTGCCTGATTAGACTTTGTCAGAGGACTGTGGGCGTGCACAGATTGTGTTTGATTGACGTCTGTCTGACCATCCCATTGGTTCCTGCTGATTTGTGACCTCACGTAATTCTGGCTCCAGCCAACCTGAACAGAAGTCTAATTAGCCAGAGGAAGTGAAAAAACCTGTGTTCAAGATTACACACTTTAACCTTCCTTGGATTACACATACATAAACAAAAAACACTGTAACATCTTTTCACCAACAATTCAATTTGACAGTTTCTTTTGTCTTCACTTGAAGAATCCACACAAAATACTTGTTTACTTGTTTTTTGTTTTCATTGTATGTTGAACAAATCGTTCCTTGACAAGAATGTTGATTGTGATTGGTCAGCAGCATTTTGTATATGTGTAGAAGGGAGGCAGACGTAGCTCAGTACGTGGCGTCTGCTGAAAAGACAACATCTCTGATCTCATCTGCCACAAAAGTGACATGTGTTGGTCTGCATATGTGTGTGTGTGTGTGTGTGTGTGTGTGTGCGCACAGTGCCAGTCAGGGCGAGGGCCTGCATCACACTGCTGATGACCTGTCTAATCTAGTCAAACCCCAGTGGGTGTGTGTCTGTGTGTGTTAAGGGGGTGGGAGGCAGTCTTAAAATGTCACTTGGCACTCTTCCCTGCAGCTGCATCTTTGACCTGACAGTAACTTCAACACACACACACGCACACACACACGCACACACACACTCAAATACTAAAGTTTTTCTTGCTCTCCATTTTCAGAAATAAATGCTGTCAACAGACAGATACTAAACAACAACCATGAAAGCAACACATAGAGACTTAGCATATAAATTGTCATACTAATGTTATATCACTGGCAGGTGAATCAGTGGAGGCGTCTATGATGGTTACCTCTGTAATCATACAGTAGAGTAGTTTTGTGTCAGTGTTATATGATTACCAGTGCTTTGGCAGTTAATGTTACATTATTGACACAGGTTTTAAAGTCAGAGTATTGACGTTGTAAGGGTAGTAGTGGGCTAATTGATCAACCACTTGCTTAATGCTGACAACATTAACAACACATTGGAACTCCATTAGCAGGAGGCCCTGAACAGTGTGACAGCAAACACACACACACACACACAGGCCTACTTAAGAAAAGCATGCGCAAATTTACATAGAAATAAGCAGACAGAAATATAATCAGGGATGGGTATCATTGAAATTTTTTGATACTGGAGCTAATACGATACCTTTCGCAAAATATATTTTCCAAGAAATTCCTTTTTAAAATTGAACTTGAACAAATGAACTTTCCAATGCAGCCGTCTTCAATGTGGTTTTAATACAATAACAAAAACAATAATGTAGCCTGAATGAAAAGGTCTAGAATTAGGCAAGCTGTGATTTAGTTCAGGAAATGTCTTGTCAAAGAGTACATAAACAAAACTTAGAATCTCACCAAGCATTATTGGCCTATTTTGGTCACACTCAAAAAGTACTGAGGTTGGATAGAGACGCCTTAAACATCATTGATGAAAGGAGAAGCAAATTTTAACTTCCCTCTCTCTTTCTCTATGCACCCCTCTGAGAGTAGGGCTGAATGATTTTGGAAAATAATCTAATTGCGATTTTTTTTTACCAATATTGCGATTGCGATTTAATATGCAATAAATTTTTAAGCTCTTTACCTTCTGTATCATTCACAACGGACCAGCAACAAATCATTGTATGGTATGACCAACATAATATTAGATAGATTAAACAACACTGTTCTTTCTTGTTACCCAGGCCTGTGTGATGATGAAATTAGGTGATTCATAAATTGCATGAATTATTATTATGAGCAATGGTGGAGATTAAATATCAAATTATAAAAATATGAGAAAGATAATTTGAGAGTCAAGTCATGGCATTAAATAATAAGATATTACATCATCGAGTAGGACTACCTACAGACCACAAGAAAAACTAAGTTCACCAGTGTGAACTGTTATAAAGTAAAAGCTCAATACAAAACCACAGTTCAACCACCAATTAATGAGTCCTTATCTCAGTTCAAATGCCCTAGGAGTCCATCTCTCATCAAAAACCTCAAACAATACTCCGTTTCAGGTTCAGTTCAAAAGTTGGCCGACAAAAATAAAACCAAGTGACGCCTCTCGTGTTTAATAGACAAGCTTAGTAATTCTTTGACAACACTGGAGTTCCCCACCCCCGCAGCCTCCGATGCTGGTGAGCAGCATACCACTGGGCCTCTTTCAGACTTGTGCGTTTGGTTTGAAACGCCGTATCACAGATATTTCCTGAGCTGACTGGTGGCTGTGTGTGTGTGACACACGCGCTGATCGCCACAATATGCTTACCTTACTACACGTGTCTTTCTGTTGTGCATTTTTCCTGTCCATCATAAGTCAAGGTACAGCGTAACGTGCGGAGTTGATGCTTCCTCTGCAGACTGGTTTACTCTCACGTGTCATGCGACCAGAGCATAATCGCAGCCTTTGCGATTAGAAAATCTTGTTTTATCATATTGCGATAATATCGGCTAATGCAATTTATCGTTCAGCCCTAACTAAAAGCAACACCGTGTTTTGGTCTGCTAACAATTCCCTCTTTGCATCTCTTTGCCTCTCTCACTCTCTGAGATGCCAGCCATAATGGCAGTGCCAGGCAGGTGACGGTGATGCCAAGCTGGAATGACACGCGCGCACACACACACAAGCATGCACAAACGTATCCCTATGGACGCTCTTAATTAGACTCCACCCGTCCCCCACGGTCCCTGTGGCAGGCGAGACAAAGGGAGGCTCACTCGTTTGGACGTGTGAGTGTGTCTCTGTGTGTGTACGTGTGTGTGTATTGTGTGTGGGTGTGTACGTGTGTGTGTGTGTGTGTGTGTGTGTGTCTGAGGGGCCTATCTTTAGCAGATGCTCATACCTCTCCCGTCTCTCTGTGTGCGGAGCAGTGGTGCTATCATTAAAGTGTCATTGAGAAGTGGCACCACTTAATTTTAGCTGCTCTCACTGGGGGCACTGAGGGAGACGCTGGAGACGCTGGAGACTGAGTAGGGAGGGAGGGAGGGAGAAGGGAGGAGGAGGGGGAGAAAGAAATGGAGACTGAGAGGTTAGATGGAAGGGATTAGGAGGGACAAAGCATGTAGATTTAAAAGAACCTTGATAGGAAAACTTAGCCCCAGGCTCAACTGTGCTTCCACTGGAGCAATGAAAAAGTGAAAAGTGTTGCTTACCTTGATCATATGTCATAGGGTTTGCTTAAACTGCAACATCTTGTATTCTTGCACGTGTTTGCTCCCAAACAACTCTTACACAACTCAGTTTTCTGAATCAATCTCCTTTGCTGTTGCTTTGTAATGAAGTCTGTTTCTGCATTGGCATAGATATTTCATTGCCCCCCCCCCCCCCCCCCCCCCCCCCCCC
>NC_060169.1:24423540-24439407 GCF_021292245.1 Micropterus dolomieu | reverse complement strand
TTTTCCCCCCCCCCCCCCCCCCCCCACTTTTCATAATACAATGTTGCATTTAGAAAGCAAATGCAGTGGTGGTGCCCTAATAGCTGAATGGTTAAGGCATGTAAGACATACCCACAATGTCTGTGGTTCAGTTTCAGTGACTTTTTATAGCATGTCATACTCCCTCATTTCCTGTCTGAAGAAAAATGCAGCAAATATAAAACAAGCATATTTTCTAATGCTTCTTTTGTTGACACGTTGCTTATGATGAGCATGCACAGTGCTTTTCACCATTGCAATGTTTCAACCTGAACATCCATACAAAAAAATCCACTGCTACTGTGGCTAACCATGCTTGCTACCCGCAATTCCCACAGCCTCTGATTCCCACAGTATACTCCTCCCAGGGGATTCAGAAGGTGTAACCAGTTCTCTGAGCAGAACCCACGCTGCATAAATCGAGCTTCATCATACTGATTCATGTTTTCTACAAAATGAATGAAAGAAAGACAAAGAGAATGAAACAAAATATGAAGGACAGGGGGAAAAAAGAGAGAGGGAGTTGGAATGAAAGAGGAAAAGAGTGAAAACTACAGTGAGCAAGGGAGTATATTACACCTCTCTCAGCAATTTCCCAAACAACTGATTGCCCTGAGATGCGTTACATGAGAAACACACAAACACACACACACACACACACACACACACACACACACACACACACACACACACACAGCATCCTGGTGGCGTCGGGCTCAGTAATGAATCCATGTCTCAGGGACGTCAGCTGAGAAGCAGCACTTCCTATGGAGGACCTAAAATAACCAAGTAGCCGAGTGTTTGGAAGAGAGAGCAGACAGACAGTCAGAGATACCTGTCGAGTGATAGATAGGTGAGTGTATTTTCATCCATGAGAGAATGACAATCAAAAGTATTGCAAATGCAGAGGCATGTTATATAATTATGTATATATGTGCATATAACATTTTCATAGGGTCTTCCTGAGTATTCTCATTGATTTATTGACCTTGACCTTGGCATCCCCCTTTCTTTCCCTTCCCTCCTTCACATTTGTCTGTCTGCCCAATGTGTCAGTAAAATGTTAGCACATTGTCGTTGTCTTCAAGAGCAGGTACAGACTTGTTAATCCAGCTCCCATCCACCCTCCACTGCTATTTAGATTTTGTCTGGAAGGCAAATGTGTTTTCATAAGGCAGTTGCCAACACATACAAAACAGTCTTCCACAGTCTCCACAAACTGTTACTTTTACTGGAGGGACTTTTAAAACTTTTTTTAAAACTCCCTATTACCACATAATCTTCTTTTTCTCACCTCTCCAGCCTGCCATCACCTCCTCACTTCCATCTCTATTCAAGGACTTTAAGTTTTTAAAGCTGTTTGATTTTGTGAAGTTTTACAACTTACTCAGCTTTGGAAGAGGCACTGAGCTGCTTAAACTATTATTATTGTTTTTTTTAATTTATATTTAAACTTTAGCTGGCGTGAGCTAAAAGCTATAGCTAAGCTATGTCCTCTTGATGGACCCCTTGAAAACATCTTAATCCACTCCTTTTCTTCCAATAGTGCTATTAAAACACACAGTATCTGCAGTATCAGATGCAAAAGAAGAGCCAAAATGAAACCGGATCTTTTGGATTCTGTTCCAGCGATAAGAAGACTTCATTCAAAATCTCATTAACAATTGTAACAATGCTTATAATTAAATATACAGCCTTTGAACAGAAACTTTCTCAACAGCATGTTATGTGGCTCACTTCATGTGTTTAGATAAGGACAGTAGTTTATTTTTAAACAACCTCATTTCATTACTGTTTTTTAGTGACCTTTAACAAACACCATTTCCATAAATCCTAGACTCGCAGGCTTAACGTGACAGCTCAACAAAACGGGCTTGTCTATGTGGGAGTCGAGGGTCAGGTGTGTAATAACAGCAGGACAGAGAGGACAGAGACGTTTCTTGGCAGCATAAATTACAACTACAAAGTTAGAAAATTTACTTTAGCTGCCACATGGGAGCTGTAGTTTTTTGTTTACAAAAGTAATCATTGTTTAACTTTACTGAAATTACAAAGGCTGCAGTTTCAAACAGAGAGTGCTGTAGCGGATGTCAACTTGTCTTAGAATATGAAAAGGAAACCGGAGGAATTAGTGTTTAGTATTACAGAAGCCAGTGGAGAAGAGGCTAGGCTGCATGTGACGCCACGCGGGGTCTTAAAATGATTAAAAATGTCTTAAATTTCATTACCAAAGTATTAAATTTCACTACCAAAGTATTAAATTTCATTACCAAAGTATTACATTTTTTCTTGTCCTTTCGTAGAATTTAATTAATGCCGTAACGTCATAAATGAAAACTTTGTGTGTGTGAGACTTTATAATATACTCCGTTTGGTGTGACTCTGATGTTATACGGCAGTACAGGTAATGTTACTGTTTACGTCAGTGTTTAGCTTTACGCTCTGAACTGTGAAGTGTTCGCAGTGCTAGAGCTTTGGGATCCAGCTCGCGAATCAGTCAGTTGTTAGAAAAGAAAAGAAAACGTCTCTGACGTGCTACTAACGTTAGCTCGACGATTCAGAATGATCAAGTGTCTGAAATTCAGAAAGCCAGAGATACGAATGAGACGAGGACCATATCTGTAGGCTAATGTTATGTGAATGGAAACATCAAACTAACGCACATTAAACTTACATCACCCAGATGCGCCAATCGCTGGAACGAGGGAAAAACAAACCGGAGCCCAACTCCTTATCCCCGCTGCTTTCAAGCCAATACTATATAATACTATATTTCAAGCAGCCTTTAGATGCTTTAGAAAAACAGAACAGGATGAATAATCACTGAAGCAATTGGCATATTATATTACATTACCTTATCTAGCCAAGGTGTAACTAACTGCAAAAACTCATACCACACAATTTGTTTGTATTTTTGATTTCACCCCTTAAGAGTTCTTAGTGCACAAATATTGGATTCATTTCATAGGTGTCATTTACGCTGTGGATACTGGGGACATGTCTCCATCCCTTTTTTTTAAAGCATATGTTCTGAAAAATGGCTTGCAACAAGAAATGTTAAAAAAAAACAAATAAAAATACTTTGAGAAAGGTGTATTTGCACAATAAGAAAACATGCAATGCAATTTAAAGATAAAAGAAACAAATGTGCATTGTTCAAAAAAGTTTAAGCTAAAAAAATCTGAATCACTTTATTTAAATAAAGACAATTCTACCAGAAATTGGTACAGAAAATGTCCAGTACTCAAAAGTGTTTAGTACTCAAAATTTTCTAGGGGACCCCCATTTAAAAATATTTCAGCATTGAACACACCCCAAGCTTTAGTGTGTTAAATATGTATTGTATATATGTATAAAACATTTTATTAAATTCATGTAACTTTGTAAATAATTTTCTTGGGCTTAAAATTAATACAGATGTTCCATTATACGGCAGTGAAGTTGGTATTAAATTTCATCCTAGGTGGTATTAAAAAGGTCTTAAAAAGTCTTAAATTTAAATCCTGGGGGTACCCTGTCATGACGTTTGCTCTGAATACAGCAATACTAAAGAGTATCCTATAAATTGAAAAATATTTGTCTTTTTCAAACACACTTGATCAGGCAGTAGTAATGCATTTAGAAAGCTAAGATTAGCCAGTGTCACCCAAAAGTCTCACCTTGAGTTCTGCTTGCTTAGACAGCACTTCTCAACAAACTTTAATTGCATTCTCCGTAATTTCATGTGTCTCAGCTCAGGAAGGGTGTTTTTCTGGATGGCGTTTAATAGCACACAAACTGACTCTAATGAGATGGAACCTAAGCACAAATCAGGGGGACCTAAAGCTTGTTATCTGTCTGCTAGAAAAAGCATTTTCAGTACAAAAACGATATTAGCACTTGAGATGATCCTTTAAAATCAGAATCACTATACAGTATTATTAATACAAAGCATGTCTTAGTGCTCTTCCCAACCAGCATGTCCTTCTCCCTTATTTTAATACACACTTCCCATAGTCTCCTTTCTCTCACCTCTCCTTTCAACCACCCACTGCTCCCTCCACCCTCATTCTCTCCTTGTATGACAGTCACTGTCATACAGTTTTGGCATCTGAACCACCTCCCACATGTCTCCTTACTTTATCCCACCCATTACAACTCCATATATTCCTTTACTCACTTTACATCTCTGTCCTTCTCCTTTTAAAAAAAAAAAAATCTCTGCCTGCATGCTGTGTCTGTGTCTTGTCTCATACCATGTGGTGTACTCAATAGGGCAGCTGACTCCAAAGTCACATGAATCTCTGTGTGTTGTTGGCCAGGGTTTGATTGTAGTACTTTTGGTGCTGGGACCCCTACTGTATTTTAGCCCTTTGTTCCCTCAGCTTGGGATCCTTCTTTAACCCTCTCTGTCAAAACCTTTCTGAGTTTTGCCCAAATCTGCAGCCATTTCTACTTTCAACAATGTGGCTCTTTTGTAGGAGGGTTTGCTTGAAAGCATTTTAATTAACTGTATATTATAGCAAACCAAAATGGTTTTGTGTGTGTGGATAACTATGACCTGGATGACTGAGAACCTTCACAGACATGGTTTTGTGTGATTTCACTACAAATGTTTAATTTATTAAGAAGTATATGTTAAAATATAAGCTCCTTGTACACGTTTTTACATTGCCTCTTTTAAGGTCTCAGTCTGAAAACCACATTGCTCACTTTTTTCACCCCGAGTAAAGGTAGAGAGGCAAGGAAGACAAACATATTTGAAGCTCCATTATTCATTCATACACACTTGTTTCTAGATTGGCTTTTATGAAACATTCATATACAGTAGAATAGAAAACTAAACAGAAAATCAATTAATAGAAAATACAATTTCTTTTCTATAAAACATAGTAATGGTGAGACCTGAAATTGTTATTGCACTAAAAAACGTCATTATCGTGGAAAAGATAAACCTATTTGCAACATAAAATGTAAACAGTTTATGATTAATCTAAATGACCACAAGTTTCTTTTTGCAACTTTACCCACCATTTCTACATGTTTCTTAGATTTTGGTGGGAGTGTAACATAACCTAGAAATGGGAGCAGTTCATCAAATTGTTAGTGTGTTAGCAAACAACTTATAACCTACACAACCCCACTTTACATAGAGCACCATGAGTATCCCACTGGAGTCATGTTTCTAATCACCTAACAAATGTGTCCAGTATTCACTCTTTTAGCTGGTCTCTTCCTTTGCTAGTCACTTGTTAACTTCAGCTTTCTGCCATTTTGTGCTGGGCATGTACTGCCTGAGCTTGTTTGCCTGAAAGGGCAACTTACAATTTACAAGGTGAGGGAGAGGGGTAAAACTCAAGCACACTGTCTAGCTGCCAGAAAAACCAAAGAATGACCTAAAGGCTCGTAAAGCCAGGTGTTGGCACCGTGATCGACCCTTTCACTTTATACAGAGTGGTTTGATTCACTGAAAAATATCAGTTAATGAAGGTCTAATTTTCTAAAAGGCACGACCAGTCCTCAAAGTCACAGGGCTAGTTACAGTAGTGACTGTACCACAACAGTGATGACATCAAGGAAGTGTAATGTAATAAGTCTTCAGATGGTGTTTGACTGCTGTGTTTGTGCATTTGGACCACTAATTAATGGTCCAAAGCATTTCCATTGTACTCACAGCAAACCAGCATTTAATCACTGAGGGTGATTTGTCATGGCTGCAACATCTGTCTCTTACAAGTATTACTGTACTCTACATCCTCAGTGTGTGTGTGTGTGATTTACAAAGTGGAATAGGGTCATAGGGTTTGTGTTATGGGTGGATCACGATAGTATGCCATGAGAAGAGATGACAGGAAAGGAGAAAAGAACGCACTGTATGAGAAAATAAGAAAGAAAAACTGAAGGGTGAGGAGAAAGCATCAAAAGTATATAATTAAACACTAGAGAAAACAAGGAGAGAAACAAGAAAAATGAGTGAATAGGACAAAACAAGAAGGCACGGGAAGAATATTGCAGATGAGAAAAGAGGTGAGAAGAAAAAGAGAACCGAGAAAAAGGCGATGGGAGGTGAGAGAGGAGATGAGCGGGGGACCTGAAGAAGGGATGAGAAAGAAGAGGATGAGGAGGAAAAAGGAGTGAGGCCCTCTTCATTTATTGCTCCAGTGGAGAAGAACGTAGAGCTCTCTAATGGTGCTGCCGTGGTAATAACAATAAAAACCGGGAGAACAAGAGAAAAAGAGAGACGTAGAAAGAGAGACAAAAAGAGAGGTTAGGACAGAGGGGGAAACATAAAGCATGATTGTTTTCTTTCTACATTTCCATATTTCCCCATCTAGAGCCCCCTCTCTCTTTCTTCGTCTGCACCCTCCACCCAACACACACACTTTCCCTCTCTTCTTCCTTTCTGTCTTTCAGCTGTTGGCGCTGTGTGTCCTTGCTCTATGCTTTGTTAGGCAGGGCAGTGGCACTGCTGTAGTTGCTGTGTCAGGACTTTCTATTGGTGGTGATTAATGTATGGAGATGGACTGATTGTCACCAGCCACCAACAATATTCTCACCTCCGGCACAGTGGAGGTGCACACAGGGGGTAGGGGCCATGGAGACAGGGTGTCAGCAGCAGTGAATGAGAAATGCTTGTTGTACTTGGTCAGATATCGTACAAGTGCACAAATGCATACGAAAGTTCCTTTCAGTCAATAAAGGAAAAAAAACAAATAACGTCTTTCTTAACTTCTAATTATGAGAAATGATCATCATGTCGATCTCGTCATCATTATGGTGACAAGGCAAATATCTTGTAATTATGAGTAGTTTTCTTGTAAGTGCAAGATACATGTTGTTTCTCTCATAATTATGAAATCTTTATCTCGCAATCAAAAGATTCTAAGTCATAATTACAAGTTACAGAAGTTTTTTGTTACAATTGTGTTACACAAAAACATATTCAGCAATGCTCTTGGCTACCTGATCGCTCTGGCTCAGTGAGCTGTCTTACCCGATCTTTTACACCATCATACTTGCTTGTAAGTTTATTTTATTATTTTTTTTGTATGTACTTTCTTTTTCAAGCTGCAGTGAGGTTACAACTTGGAAAGCAATACTATACCCAACCTTAACTAAAGATGTGTTAATAGCAACATAATTTGACACAACAGACAGTACCAGGCCAGGGGTGGCCTCATTATATCAGATTTTTATGAATGAATCTGAAAAACTGTGTGGTGCTGAAAAACAGAACTATAAAATAAGATGGAGCGCTGAAAACAGTTATTTAATGAGTGTAATTAACAAGTAAAATTTGTGCAATATCTGAGTAGCAGCTTGGCATTTCTGCCCACACTGCATATGTGTGTGTTGTGATTAGGCTACTGAGACAGTAGATAAATTAGCTATGGGAAGAAAATTAAAGTGCAAGATATACTGGATTGTCCTGTGAGAGTTCATGTAGTAAGTAGCCACACACACACACACACACACACACATACACACACACACACACACACACACGCATGCACACAAACACACCAAACCTTCCCTCCCTTCCTTCCTATCCACCTTCCCATCCATCAGGCCATCTCAGGGAGCTGCCCGCAGTTCCACTGGCTGGTTTAATTGTTAATGCTAATTGCTATTTATTGGCTGAGATGCAAATGATAGGCTGGCCAAAGTGAAATTTTATGAGGAGTGAACTCCCCCTCTCACACAAATTGAAAAAGTGAAACAAGAGGAAGAGGGAAATGAGGCGAGAAGAGAAGTGCTTAATGGCGGCTCTTTAATGGCAGAGAGCAAAAATTAAGACTGATTTAAGACACGGAGCTAAATCCCCCCCAAAATCTACTGTGATCCCCTCTCAGGGAGACACTCATTTGGCACAGAAGGAGAGTTGACGAGAGGAGAAAAGAGGGCAGAAGAGGAGAAATTTGAAATCGATTTAATCTTGAAAACTTGTTGTCAATATTACTTATTAAAATCTGTCAAATCCTTTGGATTTTTAATTTAATGCGAGAGTAAAATTAACGTGTAGTTCTTGACCCTGAAGCCATGAAAAGCCAGAGAACAAATAGATACAAGAAATACACTATTGAGCTCTGGGTCTTGAAACAAATAAATTAGATAGATAGATAGCTAGACAGACAGACAGACAGACAGACAGACAGATAGATAGACACCACTTCCCACTTGATAACTGCATAGACAGTGAAATAATTGTATTACAGGAGAGCATATGGAGAATGACACTGGGCTGAGGTCGAACTTCGCCAGCGGCAGCATCTCACTGGCTCCCTATATACCAACTGAGTGTGCACTTCAACATCATCCACTTTCTAATACACTCTAAAAGGCAAAGCAGTATTTGCACAGCACATTATCTTAATGTAAGTTTGAGAATGTGTGGAAGGCTTGTTTCACCATATTTGTGGGGTCCAAAACCCGGGAGCCTGCTATACTTGTGGGGTCTAACAGCTTTGTGGGGACCAAAATGCTGGAACCCATAATTTTAAAGGGATGTTTGAGGGTTATGACCTTGTTTTAGGGTTAGGTTTAAGGGAAGTAGGTTAAGGTTAAGGTAGTTGAGATGGACAAGGTTACGGTACAGGTCCCCACAAAGATAGTGACACAAGGTTGTGTGTGTGTGTGTGTGTGTGTGTACTCTACCAGAGCTTTGTGGTCCTGTGTGACAGTGTCCTCTTTTTAGGCTTCCTCATTTGTTTTCCATCCTCCATTCCTCCCTCATCTCCATCCCTCGCTCCATCACTCCGTCTGATTGAGGGGTCTTCTCTTGATCCTCAAGGTGTGATCGCCCCGCCAATTAAAGTCCAATCCAATCGCATCTGAGCTTCTGCGTGTTTATGTGTGGGAGAGCAGCGTGTGCATGTGTGTCTGCATGTGTACACTTTTATGTATGAGAATGCATGCACGTGTGTGTGTGCGTGTGAGATGGGAGATCTGGGAGGTTAATGCAGTTAGGGTTATTTCACAGTCCATTAAGAAGCTTATGTTGACCCCCTGACCTTAAACCCAACAACACAGAATCCATTATCATGACAATAGGACTGTGTGCGCATGTGTGTGAGCGTGGACTCCATTTGACATGGTTATGCCGTTTGGAAAAACCTAAGTTAGCATGCATGAGAGACGTGATCAGAGGGGGGGAGAAGTAAGGAGAAAGAGAAAGATATAGATACCATGACAGCAAGAGAGAACTTCCTGTTGTCTTGCTCATGCTGGAGGTTTGGTGAGTAGATCCTGTAGAGTAATCTGAACCTTTATAGTTTACAGAGCTGTGGAGGAAGGACAATCAGTGGCCATGCAAAAAAGAACAGAAGATACTGACGCTACACCTTTTTTTGGTGGTGAAAATTTTGAGTGCAAAACAGAGTAGTCACTATACGTGCTGGAGTGAGGTGTGTGTGTGTGTGTGTGTGTGTGTGTGTGTGTGTGTGTGTGTGTGTGTGTGTGTGTGTGCGCGTGTGTGTGCGTGTGTGTGTGTGCAGTTGACAGATGAAACTATAATGGGAAAAAAAAGTTTGTCAGCTGTGAAGGCAACCTAAGTGACTGCTGCAAAAAAAAGCACCACTGTAAAAAGAATGGCATTTTTAACACTTTGTCTATGTAAAAGATTTCTGTGAATCTTTGGATTTGTTATATTAATTACTTTGGTTTTTCAAAACCAGTATCATTGGTAATATGATATTATATTACTTTAATACTTTATTTTATTTCAAATCACAAAATGTTCATTAAATAAACAGGATTTTTTTTTACTTTCATGTGGCAATGCACAATCCCACTTTGACTAAATAATTCTCTTTCTCACAATTGCTCTCCTTTAATTAATTTGCTTCTATCTCTCTTTCTCATCTCTTTATCCACTTATTTCCCTAACATTAGGCGGCTAACCCTGAACCTCACCTTGCCCCTCACTATCCACACCTCTAGGATGGTTATTGATCCACACATGCACAAGCACACACACGCACACGCACACACACACACACACACACACACACAGAGGCCTTGCCAATATGTCCATGGCTAATGGGACAAACAGGGCCAGTCTGGGTCTTGATGGGTTACAGTTTGGAGGACTATAAATAAACTTACAATACCTGAGGGAATGGCTGAATTGAATTTATTACATTTTCGGTCACAGCTTGAAAGATTTTATTTGTGATGAACAAGATTCGCACACAGAATTTAAGGCTAGACAAATGTTCTGACACTATCTGGAGATACAAGTCAGCATGATAGTAAAAAGAAGCAAAACTGAAAATGAACAATGATTGAACAAAATAGATAAACTCATACAGCTGTTACTTCATCAACCTTTTCTTTTTATTGTGTAACATTAGCTCTCTTTCAGCAGAAAACAACTTGACACCATGAAATCCCACCAAAGACGTTTACAAGGTTCATATTGAGGAGAAAAAACACTTCCCTTCTCTGCTCACCCTTCTGCCTCCCCTGTGCACACAAACCTTAGACTTAGATGTATACTCTATAGACACACCTCTCCCCTCAGACGTCCTGGAGTTGAGTGTGTGTGGTGTGTGTGCTAAAATCAGTCAGTTACAGTATGTTACACCTTGTGTGGTTATATGTGTCTGATGTTATGTAGTGTGTGTGACAGCACACACAGACAGTTGAAATTGATATCCCCGGCTGTGTCTTTGCGTCCCAGGCAATATGTTTGCCTGTACAGGGACTTATCAAACTGATGGATGGGAGGGGGCAGAGCCCTGGGGACCCCTGCCTTAATCAACCGCACACACACACACACACACACACACACACACTCTGCACTAACAACTTAAGACAGTATAGCCCTGTGTAAATGGGTCTATTTGAGTGTGTTTAGAATCAAAAACTTTGAACAACCGTCATGACCACCTGCATGCATTATCATAAAGCACACATGCAAACACTGTTGAGTGGAAGTAAAACATGCGTAGGTGTGCGTGCACAGACACACTTATGAAGCCACACATGAGCATGTAAACATACTGCCCACACACATCCTCATATATACATATGCATATGTTCAAATATGCACAGAAAAAGAAGCATACGCTATTCTCCACACTCGTGCACACAACCTCCTTGTGTGCAAACGTTCTACTTGGAAGAACCTCTGAGAACGGCAGTCCCATGTAGGATGAGAAGTACCGTCAGAAAGAGACAAAAGATGGCAGCAAGGTAACGGGAGAGAGAAAGAGCAATGGTTTTAGAGTATAATGAAAACATTTGCATATGATCTTAAAGTGTACAAAAAAAGTTTGAGATCTGACAAACGAGGCAGATAGGTTTTTTTGCAAATACAGAAATTCTCTTACATATTTATTAGGCTTTAATTTTTACCCAGTTTTCCTGCAAATCTTATATTGTATGTGTTTAAATCAGACTTTAGGATTATCATTTAAAATATGTTGTTTGCATTAAAATATCACCACAGCATATTTATATATGATACATTATTTAACAGTAGTTAAGCAAAACATTCCCAATGTCATTCCTCAGCTAGTTGTCATGAGCATATTTCTCATGGCATAAAAACTCTTAAGATCCTAACGTGTGGAGTGATTGTCATGTTCATCTACTAACCCAAAGCATTCAATAATATTAATTTAATTCCTTCATCATTCCACTATCTGAATAAATCCATCCCTTATTTTAACTTAATATAGAAAATTGAATTTCAGCTGTACATTAAGCTGCCATGAAATTTCTATTTGAAACATTTGTCCTCTGCGCCCAAGTGTGTCTGTGTGTGTGCATGCAGGCCAGTGTATGCACACACTAACTCTGTTTTAATGACTCTGGAAGCTGTTTATCAGTGAAGGGTATACAATGCTCTGTTGTCAGTACTGTCCAAAAAAACAACAACATTGGGACAAAGAACACACACATATATAGATGACGGCACTCTCTAAATTGTCCTTCACACGGCTCTCCCTGTATATTGACTGTGTGTCTTTTTTCTCAGGCTGACGTTATTGTCAAATTGTTTCTCAAACGGGACACAATTGAAAAGGCAGACAGTTGTTCAATGGCTCGAGTTTTACCATTGATTACCAATAGGGCCGTCTATTCGTCTGTCGGCTGCAAAAATGGAGAGAAACTCTGCACTACACTCGTCCCACAACCACTCTGTTTTTATTTCAACACACACACACACACATACACACACACACACACAAAAAGTGCACATGCATACACACAAACACAGGTACACATTTATGTGTGTGCATGTGCACATCTCATTTCATTTAAATATTGCCCCTGTCCCAATGCATTCTATTACTTAAAGTATGATACCCACAGATCAATTGAAGCCAAGGAGACACCAAACACACATGCACACACACACACACACACACCAGACTGTGTGTAGCCTGCAGGCAGATGGTATCTGCAGTAGATGCTTGTTATTCTCAACAACTCTGATATGGAGATCATTAGCACAAGGAAAACACTAAAATACGTTGAAACACCTGAAGCGCATACGCAAGATAAAACTTTTCACTTTAGAAATCACCATATTAAAGCAGCTGTGTGTGATTTTTCTCTGTAATATATTGCTGCTAAATCACTGAACACACATGCCACAGCTGAAAACAACAGATATGGAGATTATAAGGGTGTCAGGAGCATTTTAAAACGGATGGAAAAGCAGACATGCAGAACCTAGAAAATGTTATTCAAAATGTAAATTTTAAACATAAAGAGAAAATTTCCAAGATAGAAGGTCCCCCATGATGTTCCCCTTGAGACAAATATCATTGGTGTTCAACAGTAAAAAGAAATATTGGTGTACCCACAAACTTTTGTGAAAATCTGTAATATAAAAAACAACAAATTATTGAAATGTGCTACTGTAGAATGTCCTTGGAGTAAGCCAGTGAAAAAAAGGGATAAATATAACTACAGTGTACATTATGCTTTGTAACAGGAAATTATGTTTTGTTTCACGTGTATCGGATCTGAAAACAACTAATGTGCTTTACTTTCATGACTGCAAAGATGTGAAATAAGTTAACAATCAAAATCATATCTTAAACCACAAATCCACCCTAATCTGTGTGATTTTAACATATTTTGTAATGTCTTCAATTATCTTATCGTTTTACAGTTTTAATTGTCTATTTTTTCTGTTTTTCTTAAGAGGTCTTGCTGCACAAAAGAAATTCCTCTTGTCTGACAATAAAGATTTGAATTGAACTGAATTGTTAAATCCCAACATGCAATGTACATTGTGTCCTATGTAATATTATTCTGGTCACTAATTTAGTATTTAAAGCAAATTAGAATCAAGATATATGAAAGGAGATAAAGTAGCATAAAAACAAGAAAAATGCTGTGAAGAAGAGGATGAACATTATTTTTCTCCTTCTGTGTCCCTTTCTCCTTGGTGGCACTTCCCAACAGTAAATAAATTAGACAAAGGAAGTGTGTGTGTGTGTGTGTGTGTGTGTGGGTGTGTATGTGAGTGAGAGAGAGAGAGAGTGAGAGAGAGAGAGAGAAAGAAACACAGAGTGAGGGAGATAGCGCAAGATACATTACAAGGCCCATGGTGTGTGTGCGTATATGTTTGTACAAAACCCTCACTGCTCTCCTGTGTTCCTCCCTCTGTCTGTTTGTGAGTGTGCGTGAAAGAGACAGTATCTGAGGGAGCGTGCGGTCCTAGATTGATGTATACCGCCGGCGTGGCCGTTTCTACTGAGAACGGCCACACTCCTCTGCCTAATGATGCCACATCCATCCTGGAGCGCAGAGTGCTACGCGGGTAGGTGTGTGTGAGTTGCGTATGTGTCCACAAGGCGTCTATCCTGGGGGCTACAACGCAGCACCTTACACAGCCTCTGATCACTCTTTATTTGGCACCGAGCATGTGTGTGTCCTCATGTGTGTGTGAGTGTGAGAGTGAAGGGTCCTATGCGCCCATTAATAATAAATATAGATACCCTTGTCAGTGAATTACATCCTCTGATCCCATATCCTCCTCTCAGGGAAGAGAGGTGAGGAGGGAGGAGACATGGGAGGTGAAGGAAGGGAGAGATAAAGTGAGGATGGGAGAGGAGGAGGACAGGAGGTGAAGTGGAGAGAGAGAGAGAGGAAGGTGGAGAGGGGGTGAGGAATGGTTTAGCATGGGAGGAGAGGGGGAGTGAGGAGAGAGGAAAGAGAGTGAGGATGTAGAGGGTGGAGGAGAAGCAGGAAAGGGCATGATGAGGAGATGGGGAGTTTAAATGGGAGGAGATGAGTTAGAAGGAAAGGAAAGGGAGGTAGAGGACATGGAGAGGATTATGGCAGACTTGTCTTGTTAAAAGCCGGTCATAAATGTTTAACTTGACCAGAGAAAGGAAGAGGAAAGGAAGATCGAGAAAGGGAGGTATACGTGAGTGTAGAAGGAGAAGAGAAAATGGAGGAAAAGAAGTGATTAGATGGAGTTGAGCGAGACAGAGGAAGTGCAGGAAGCTACAGAAGAGAAGGGAAGGGATGCAAAGGTAGTAGGTAGGGGTGTGTGGGGGGTGTGTGGGGGGACTGGAGAAAATCGGGGGAAATCGGGACTACAGAAGGGACTAAGGGGTTTAGGGATGGATGGGGGGAGGGAGAAGGGACCAGCTGACTGATTGTGCAGAGTGTTGGAGACTTGAGGAGAGGGGGAAAGGGAAAAGAAAACAGAGGACTGAATCCATCACTTTGAGGGAGGAAGAGAGAGGAAAGCATTGGCATGCAAAGACAGCGAAAAGAGTGTTAGAGAAGATCAGAAAAAGAGAAAAAGAGGCATGGATAAGGCAATAAAAATGAGCTAGAGATAGAGTGAAATGCAGAGAAATAGACTAGACAGACAGAGATGAAGAGAGACATCAACAGACAGAGATTTGTTGGATGAAGATGTAAGAGAGCAAGATGTGATTGAGTGATGACGGATGGAGGAAAAACAACGGAGTGAACGGCAGCTTTGACCTGTCATCTGTCTGTAATGAAGGAGGGAAGGGAGGAAGAGAAGAAAGGAGGAGTGACAGTTTGATTTTCCTAGCCAGGCGTTCATTCCCATATTCCCTGGCAAGCTCTCACCTGATGGAAAGATGGCAGAAAATCAATAGTCCATGTGCGTAATGGAGTAATGACTCTGAGTGTATGTGTGTGGATAATGATAAGTGTGTGTGTATCTGCCCGATCCCTAAGCAATCACACACAGCTTAAGCCAGTCCCAAGGGTTGGGGGCCACTTTAACTAACAACTTCATTACTGCAGCCCCCCCCACACACACACCAGCTCACACTCACACACCAAACCATGACCTAACACAAACACTGTTGATCATCGAAAATAGAATTTTTTCTTTTTACAAATATCATTCAGTCAGAAAGTTTTACAGGGCTTATACGCACACACATGTACACACACACATACAGACACATTCACCCACACTCACACAGACACACACAGTCTCACACATAGACACAAACAAACTTAGGTTGTCCCTGGTAGAATTATTCCTGGTGCTTTTCTTTCAGTTACTTATTTAAATTAATTATTATTCCAGCTCTCGTGGCTGTGCTGTGTTGCTTATTTAGTGTGCTGGACTGTTTCTTGTTTTCATTTTTCTCTTAGTTGTCTTACTATGTCAGCTGTTTATTGCTGCTGTTCAGCTGGTTGTCTTTTACTATTACTATTATTTTTATTGTTTGTTTTTGTTTGTGTTTGTTTGTTGTTGTTTTTCTCCTCCCCAAGCCCCCCTCTCTGTTCTATTGCAGGTTTCGTTGCTTTTTGCAATTGGTGTTTCCCACAGCTTTTCCCTGTTGTCCCCACCTTCCATCCCCCTTCTCTTACAGGTCTTGTCCTTTCTCTGTGCTGTCTGTTTGTGCC
>NC_060169.1:24410997-24423520 GCF_021292245.1 Micropterus dolomieu | reverse complement strand
TTTCCCACAGCTTTTCCCTGTTGTCCCCACCTTCCATCCCCCTTCTCTTACAGGTCTTGTCCTTTCTCTGTGCTGTCTGTTTGTGCCCCCCCATCCCCGTGTCTGCCCCCCTGTCCGGCCCGATGAAAAATCAATACATAATTAAATAAATAATAAAACAGACAAAGGAGTATATTAATACTCTCTTGTTAAAGTAAAATCTGTCTGGCACAATATGGTATCCAGTACATCATACTTTATACCAGGCTGCTGGGCAGGACAGGTTTAAAAAAAGAAAAAAAGAAAAAAAAAAAAGAAAGTTTTACAGTTTGACTTTTACTTTGAAAAATTTTATTTGACATAGAGTTTACTCCACCTACAGTCATCAGTGATTCACAGTGAATGTGACACGTTTGTTATCATGGACTGCTTGATAAAGTGTAATATGAACATACTCAAATACTTTGGTGGTGAGAAAATTACTAATTTTAGGGTTACAAATCCAGTCCAGGTGTATCAACATGGTGTGCTTTCCAGTGTGTGTGTGTATGTGTGTGTGTTTGTGTGTTTATCCAAACGGCTCTCAAAGTGTTTCCAGTCTCAGCCAAGTTGTTCCGAGGCTGTGAAAACATTCCCAGTTCTGGGAATGCAAGGCCCTGGCACACACACACACACACACACAGATGCACCTCAGTCAACCAATTAGGTCATCAAGGGGATCTCTCATCACAAAAACAGGCTCATTGCCATGTCCAAATGATGGGGTGCTGACATACAAACACACACATGCATGTGCACACAAACACAGTCGTGATCTTCGTCTGGCTCCAAACTCATGAGACGCTGATCCACAGAATACACATACATGTGCGCACAGTTACACTCACACCGCCCCTCTGGAAACTCAAACACACGTGGCCCCTACTCATTATGGGTCCACTGATCAAAAAGAATGATGCTCCCTGTAACTATCTACCAGAGGATGGTGAGAAAAGAGGAATTTGGACAAAAGGCGGCCCGTTGCGGCTCGGCGGCGGCACAGACCGGCAGCTCATGGCGGCAGCCCCCTCTGTTTACTAGCGGCTAATTAATTCGCCACATATGCTGAGAACATCTGTCGCTAGTGACCTGCCGGGAGAGCAGAGGACGCACTGCTGCGACGGCCCGCTCCCCCCCCCACTCTCATTAGCACACACACATACAGTTTCATATACACATACACGTACACATAGACATGGATGAAATGTATGCACTTGTGTGTGCAGACTCACATTGCTTTACATGCCAAGATATAGCCTAACTATGTTGAGACACATACACAAACTTTGATCTGTCTTTAGTTTAGGATTGTTTAAGTTGTTTCCCTGCAAGATTATTAGAAATTAGAGAGAGTTGAACAATGCATAACACATGATGACTATACTCAGACATACAGGAATCACCGGTGCAGTTATCTACAACATCAATTTTGACTACAAATGCTCAAATATATACTATATTTTATCTCCATAGATATTAAGAGATTTTGGGGAAGCGTTTTGATTTCTGGATATTTACCTAAAAGGCACGATGATGCTGAACAGAAAATATGAAGCATTAACTTAAATTCATAGTTGTCCAAACAATGTAATATTTGTATTATGCAAAGGTGTAGTCCGTTAAAGGACAGCCAACTTTCAAAGTTGTCAAAAAGCTATCTGATGTAGGCAGATATTAGTAAAGACAGATTCAAGGACTTCCATGATGCCTGTCATTTTTACTGGTTTTATCTAAATTTCTAATAAAAATCTAAACAAATACAAAACATTTCAGAACATTTTCAGTTTATGCATTTCAGAATAACATTCCAAATTCCAAAATATTGATCCAAATTGTCATGTGGCCCAGTGTTTGTGTGTATTTGGAGAGTTGTAGCTGAAACACAGTAAACACATAAAATACAAATCAACACCACAGTTACATTGATCCTAATAAAAGATGGAGGAAAGAAGACTCTATTTATCATAAACACAATACTTCTCTCATGTCACTGGCTGTGCTATGTATATTTTATTGGTGAAATAAAAAAATTTAAATAATGTAAAAATATTGCCAGATCTAACTAATTTGGTACAACATTTTGTTCTTTGCCTTATGTCATTGACTTTGTTTATTAGTTTGTAAGTAAGTAAGTAAGTGTAAACTGTATGTTTTTGCACCTCTAATTCAGCGCCTCTACAGAATCAAACCTATTCCACAACTTCAGTACAATGTTGCACGCCTTTTGTCTGCCGCTCTGCCCTTCATGCTGCGCTGTGCCAAAGCCAAAGTTGGTGAAATAAAAAAGTGAAGCCCTGCGAGTGTGCAAACCGCAGCACCAGCAGAAAAACTCCCACCAACCAATCAGATTCATTAACCTCCACTATCCCACATCCCCCCGGGGGGACCTACAGAGACAAAGACAAACTCTCTCCCCCTTGTGTCCTGCGTGTCCCGCTCTTTCCTCCTCCCACACCACATAACACCCACCCAGTCCCCCCACCCTCTCTCACACGCCACCCGACAACCAGGTTTCAACACAGGAACTAACAGGAACATAATTAACAAAGTACAGGTCTAACTTCTTGCCACAAAATATTAAAGACAGAGAATCATGAATATGGGCCACTTTTTGAGGATTTTGCACTCTATTAAAGTACTGCCAGTCAGGAAATTACTATTAGTCTTAGTTCTCATAACTGGGGAGTTGGGCTGGAATGACATTTTGATTATAGCTACCGATAGCTGGTAAGTAATTCCATTATTATTTCCATATAAAGATATTTGAATTTCATTATATTTATTTAAAGACAGTCAGCAGTTCAATTAGGTTGTCACCTCACCCGTCCCAGTTAATTCGGTGAGGTATTAATTAGTTCTCCTCAACCTTCAGCTCCACTGAAGGCCTCTAAGGCAGCCAGCCGGTCAGTAAACCAATCACTCAGTCAACTACTCTTGCCATAACTCAGTCAACCGACCACCAAACAAGTCAACAAGTCAGCCACTCGGTGAAGCAGCCGACCAAGCATCCAGTCAGTCAAGCAGCCATGCAGCCAGTGAGCCCCCCCACCTGTCCCTGCTAATTTGGTGAGGAATCAATTAAGCCTGTGTTTGCTGAGTTCTCCTTGCCTTCAGCTCATCTGCTCCTCTCTAATGCAATTGTCCTGTGTGCTGCGTGCAGAGCGGCATAATAAAGTGATAAGGCTAATCAGGTTGGCTGCTCCTCTCCTCTCCCCATACGCACACTACACTTATTCTATTAGATGTGTAATGAGATTCTGCACTCCATCAACACGATGCCGCTATGTGCGTGTGTGCACGAGAACAAGTGTGTGTCCTTACGTGTGTGTGTGTGTGTGTGTGTGTGTGTGTGTGCGCGCCGGAAAGTATGAATGTGTGTGTGTTTGAGCGGGAGAGCTTCTGTTGCAGAGGAAATTTGCTCCATTTACATTCTATCATTAGCTTGAAACAAATGTGCCCTTGAGCTTAGCGCCCCTGTCTCTCTCGGCGGCAAACACTTTACTTTGGCAGGCGATCATAGTAACATGCGCATGCACCAACAGACGCGCACAGACACACGCTCCTGAGTAAGACACTTCAGTGTATAATCGAATACAGAAATGCACAAACACGCGCTTAAATGAATCTAACGGCACAAAATATTACTCAAATGAACGTGTAATGCTGCATGTGCGGGTGTGAGATCATTAGCTTAGGAATCATCTTACTTTTCATTATGTGCGCACGCACGAAAGCAAATATGAATACAAACACACACACATTTTCACTTCTATCTATCCACTCATCCCTTCATTTATCCATCTAACTACCACATCTTACCTATCACACACACACACACCAGTCCATTCAACCAACCACCAACTGACACACACACATACACATACAGCCCCACTCCCCTTCATCCAGATAAGGAGAGAGAATGATGGTGGCGTAGATGTAGAGGACACGGGGCTCTATGATGTGTAGAACAGTTCTGGTCAATGGGCCAGATAATGAGTTGCCATAAACAGCAGCAGTCTTCCACTGTCCAGCTCAGCTCATTACCGTAGCTAGCATATGTAATCAGTGTGTTGCTGGGGCGTGTCTTAATGTACTCTACTCTGCTGTTTCTCAAAGACAGGGTTGGGCCCACAGGGTGGGTCACAAGAAGGTATGAATGGATCAGTGGATCATCCTCGGGAAACATGGTGATTGGTATTCAAAGCCTCGAACGCTGGCCGAGTTATGAGTCTTCCCAGTTCCTATTAATGTAATTTAGGCTAAATAAGCTATTAAAGAGTACATTATGTGGTGCACTATAATCCATTTTAGTTGCCCATAATGGTTGTATTTGTAAGAAATTAAAATTAAAATGGAAAACAATGTTGAAGCATGAAGTCAATGTGGCTGAAATGGTTTTATCTCAAGCAATATATAAAGCACAAGCTTATATATTCCCTCTTTTGTGATTGACTTCATTAACATAAATCAGTGTGAAGACAAAACAACAGAGGGTACGCAGTATTTGGGTATTTTGGAGGCCAGAAAGCTGTCGCAGAGACATAATTAGAAAACGCACACACACACACACACACACACACACATACAAACACAATATCAAGCTGTGCACATCCTCATTAACTCCTCGAGTATGATAAAACATGGTTCTATCTCATCCCACCCAAGATTCCATAAAGAGGAGATAGTATTTCAAGCTGCCGACACTAAATCTCTAATTATAACTTTATTTGAAGAAAACAAGGGAGCACTTAATAAGCAAATGAGAGTGATAATAACTGGGAATATGGATTGGACCTAACAGACTAGATTATAGGGGTGAACCCCTGCTGAGAAACAGAGAGAGAGAGAGAGAGTTGTAAATAATGTGAAAGAACAAGTAAATTATGAGGCTAAATACTCAAAGCTGTAATTATGCCTTTCTTTGAATAGACAGAGATGAGTGGGTATGAGGATGATCGGATGAAAAAAAGTTAACTGCCTTCCTCATTTGCTGTCATTCACACACAACAGACGTTCATTTTGCATTTCTATGTTGCCTCTTACTTTTTCTTTGTAGGTTTTTCATTGTGTTTTGTTCACCCAGATTTTAAAAAGAGACAGTTAAATTCATTCAGATGTGCAGATGAAGATGCAGGTTTATTTAAACTCATAAAAGGGGCCCTCTACTGATTTTACAGGTGAAGATCAGTTCACTCTTCATGGGGAGTACTCCTCAGGCTGTGAAAACAGTACAATATAACAATTCAATACAATTTCTCAAGTCTTGGAAAATAACCTGATCATGCCATTAGGGTTATTTTCACTTAGAGATTTTTACATTTTTAACAGAAAGACTGTGGAATAGACTGCGGTAAAGAAGCATTATGGGAAGTGTAGGTGTTTTTGGAGCATACTAAGGACTAAATTTAGGATATCCTGGCCTTGGTGGCATCGATTTGGAGCGTTCATTTATTAATCTATCTCTTACAAGTCCTCCTTTATGGGAATATAACACTGCATCACTGGATTTCTTTAAAGGCAGGGTAGGTAAGTTTGAGAAACTAGCCAGAAACTGCTGGATTTTGAAAGTATCCAACAGAGAAACTCCCACCCAATCCCTTCTGGGCTCCTTCCAAAGCCACGCCCCCAAAACACGTGAACGCGCGTTGCCGACACCACAGGAGGACGAGGACAGTGTGACGAGCAGAGAGCAGCGGCTCACATCAGGGATAAGAAAACATCTAACTTTATCATTATGAAAATAAACAACTAACCCGGCTGTTAGTACTCACTATCAAGCTAGCATGTTAATATTGGATAGGTTTAAAAAGACCAGTAATCAGTAATGAGCTGGCTAGATAACTGTTAGCAACAGGTAGCTGTGCCAACAGCTGCGGGAACATTGGGCAAAGCTAAAAACAGGCTGATACACATTTTCCTGTTTCCATCAGTTACACTACACGAACGTGTATTTCGTGTAAGACTCATAACATGTACGTTGTTTTGCATGTTAGAGCTTCCATGGTGACAGCATTATTGTCTCTGATGAGGACTGCACCTCAGAGCCAAGCACAAACCGGGACAGGCCCGGGGTCGAGGCAAAGCAGAGGAGGGAGGGGTGCCGGGGTCCGAGGAAGAAGAGGCAGAACGGGGAGGACGAGGTGCAAGCTTCACGCTCCAACAACAGCATATTAACAGGTATATCTATACATATACATTTTAATATTAGTCTATTATCTCCCAGTGTACTTGTCTCAAAGTTTCTCTGGTGTTTCCCCCTAAGCCCTTTGATTGTCAAAAATAAAGTGCTTTTTAAATGTAATCCATCACTATTGTTATTACTTTTTTATTATTGTTTACTGATTACAACAACTAACTACAACTCTGCTTCAGCCATCGGCTCATCTGTGTCATGTACATTGACCTGGTGTGTAATGTGGACATAGAAGTCCTGTTAGAGAAAAACAAAACCCTGTTCAATAAAAATATCTGATCATGTTGATGAATGTTCTGTCCTATTACACCGATCTTTCCAATTTGGGGTTCTAACAACTATATATTCCTTTACAGGCCAGAATCTGAGGACTGTGGCCAATATCCAGACTACAGTGTTTCCATGCACCACACAAGGCTGATCTTCCAGAACTAGGACAGAGTAACAGACAGTTCGTAGCGTGGCAATGTGGAGCACTTGGTCACAGAGTCGTGATACAAAGTTGCTGTTTCTGGAAGATATGCAACTATTCTCCTGATCCACCAGGACAATACAGAGGTTTAATCCTAGCAGGGTGTACGATGTAATGTCACCAACTGCTACACAAATAATTCCCTCCACTGTGTGAATGAATACCTGTACATTGTTTTCTTTTTATGCCAAGGAGGGTAGAGAAAATACAAAGATATTGTTCCCTGTTCTGGATAATATTTTCGTTCTTTTTTAAATAAAACATTGAAAATGATAAAGCATAAACAATCAAGCAACTACATTTATGTTTTATGTCTGAAATAATGATATCCAAATGTGATATAACACTTGTTTATTATATACCACTAAAACTACAACCTAAATCACAAATAGATCATTTTTTAAAAAAATCAATAAAAATAAGTATATACAGGAAGAGACAAGGTGTGTCCAGATGTATCGACTGATTATGAAGACAGTTCAGACTTTACTCATAGCATCGTATCGCTGCTGTGGAGATGATTAAATATATCACAGTCACCTCTCTAACATAATTACCACATTTCAAAACCAACCATATTACTTTTTGTTTTATATTTTGCTAGCAACACAGTTGGGGCAGGGACACCTGACTGAACCCCATGTTGACGGGGATCATCAGGTCTCCTGGTTCTGCTTCTAGGCATCTCCTCAGTAGTAGACAACCGGAGGAGGAGGATGGCACTCTGGTGGTCTGCGATGTAACTGTAGTCCTTCTCCACCTTCAATGAGTACAAGCTCCACTTCCTGGACTTTTTTTTGTACACCTTGCTGTACCTGATAATACAGAAAGGAGGATCAGCTTAGAGAAAATTTTGCCCACCTGACATTGTTCTCTTATAGAGTAATTAGTAAACTATTTCCACATAAAATGCAATCAATAACAATAAGTCAGCACCATCTATCTGTATTCCTCATACTGTTTAATATTTTTTGACTCATCACTTATAAATGTATTGAGTAAAATGCACAAGAGTACTCATAATGCAACATACTGAATTGTGTCATCAGCTTTTCTCCTGGCTGGCCTGTGGACACGGTGGTTGTAATCCAGGCCAGCCAGCATGATCCGATCAGTGTACTGGTCAGAAGCACAGGGTGTTGGAAGACTGCAGGTGACCTGAGGGCGCAGTAGAAATAAAACATACAGGATTTTTTACTTCTGGTAAAATAAGTAATGGCATAACAGCACCAATTACAGTAAAAGGTTTTCACACAGTAGGTTTAGCTACGAACAATGTCAAACTATATTATAGGTAGCTTATATACCAGAAACACAGATACTTGGGGACCTTTAGCCATCATTGTTTATGTATACTAATGTTGAAATGTCTTTCTCATAACTTCAAACACAGCTAAATCATTTGTAAAAGAGTAACATACAGATAAACAACGCCTGCAGACACAAGATAATTACACAAACAGATTAGATACAAGGTGTAAAGACAGGTATAAAAATAGTATTAAAATAAACCTAGATGGTGAATAACTAAACCGGCGCAGTCTACACCTACATTGTCTTACCTAATATTAGCGTCGGAAATCACAGCTTGCGCTGCTATTTTCCAGCTCACCTACAGCTAGATATAATTCATCGTCTCTACTCTGGCTCCTACACCAGCCTGCACTCGGAGCTACCGTTAGCTGTATGCTAAGTAGGTAGCTACGTTTGCTAGCGATGAAAGTAACAAATTACCATCAAAATGATAAAAGCCAGATTACCTGTCCAGCAGAAATAGTTGTCAATCACTATCGTTGAAAAGCCACGCAGGTATTACCTCCACCGGTCTGACCGCTTCGCTCGTCAGGTCTGACAGAGCTTACCGGGTGCGCGCACAGGGGCAGCTCCTGTAGCAGCCAGGTAGCAGCACGGCTGGTAGCCATGGCAGCGAGGAAGCGTGAAAGTCACCCAGCCAATCATTGCATTCGGTCCGAATGCAATGATTGGCTGTGTTTACTGCAGCCCTGAGAGGACTACAGACAGCCGATTTTTATACTCTCTTTTTCAGAGCACCTAACTTTTTAATATGCATTGGTGTATAAAGACAATTCAACAAACTGAAAATTGAAAATTCGACAAGAAGTGTTTCAGATGCAACTTGCCTACCCTGCCTTTAAAATGTTAAATACTACAGTAAAGTACCTAATTTTCATAATTAGCCTGGAATGAAGGCATTTTACTATAATAGATAATATGATGTCATTCATATACATAATAATGTATTTTACCTAAATATTAATATATTATGACCGAATAAAAGCACTGTAGTTCATTGTTGGAGAACTGTTATAAATCCTCCAACCACAAACATCGTTTGTAGCTGCCCTTTACAACTACACATAAAAATGTTTTCTGATCTCACGCCGCTATCAGCAGGGCCATATCATTTGCCATTGCCTTCCAAATGGAAAAAGAAATCTGTCTTATGATGTGACAGGGCTATGGATAGGTTTAGGCAGAAACATGACTTGCGGTCACTTATATTAAAGTCTGATGTTTTGTTGACCCATCAACCTCGCCCCCCCCCTCCTCTGACCTCAACCTTCAAGGTCTCCGTCAGCACCGTCAAACATTCTTGTGAACAAAAAACAGTCTAATCGACAAAAAATTACTCCACCTACAATTAAAGGGTCACATGATACAAAATGACCCCCTTATGAATTTGCTATATACCTTGCAGGTCAAAACGAGTTTGGAAATTTCAGTGTGGACAGCCTCTCCTTTCCCTTTCTCGGTGTTTTTTTTGTCCTGCACCTATATCCAACTAAGGTTGGATGGTCACACTATTCACCATTTTTCACAGGATTATTTTACCCATCGCTAAAAGACACACCGGCCATTTAAAGGCAAATAGTTATTCATTTTGACAGCCTGACAAAACGGCAAAGACCTCAAACCCACAACATGATTAAATAATGTCATGTGTCTTAACCCACTGAGCTGTCTGAAAGAATACCAGCCCTATCTAATCTTGTGGTAGAAGTCATTGCAGTTGTAGTTATGAATTAGTGGTACTGTTAAGACTTTTTCACCCCAATTTAACATACGATCCAAGCTCTCACCAAGGTCTCCCTCCCTCTTTGTCTATCACACTCTCTTTCACTTTCTCTCTGTAACCCCTTTTATTCCTCTCCGTCTGTTTCCACACTGTTACCAAATCTCTTTAGATTTGTCTGGAGCTACAGGATATGAAATTGACTTGTAAAGAGGAGACAAGTATTCACAGAGGGTTTCGCCATTCAAGGTTGATTTCATTTTATTCGCTATCAGGGCTGTCTGTCTGTTTGCATGTTAAAGATATGAGCTGGGTGTGCATGTGTGTGTGCGTGTGTTGCTCTGGTGCTTTGTGTCTCTGCCATTCAGCCAGCTGTACATATGTCACACAATCTCACTTTCTATACATGGTTATATTTGACATATGCTTAACGGGGGCCAGGGGGATCACTCGCAGCGTTGTGTGCTTATGTAGGTGTGTGTCCCTGAGCAGCAGTCTGTGCTCCTGCACCAATCCAATGAAGTTGTCTGAGATGACAGCTTCATTATCTTGTATAAAAGTGGAAAATTGGAGGCTTGTCTCTCTATCACTCTGAGTGTAAGTATGCTGAAAAACAAAACCTTAACACACGCCCACCGCACACACACACAGTGGGACAGACAGCTTTATTCTTTCTTTTCTTTTTCTTTCCTAACTTGTCTCAGGTGTGTGGTTCAATCTCTTTCTCACACTCTTTCTCCTGTGTGTGTGTGTGTGTGTGTGTGTGTGTGTGTGTGTGTTGGCAGCTGGGACCAGTAAGTGATGACTGTGTCTAAATGTTGATCACTGGGAGATGCTCTGTTGTTCTGAAATGAGGTGGTAGGGGAGATGTGTGTGTGTGTGTGTGTGTGTGTTTATGTGTGTGTTTTGGGGGGTCGCTGGCAGATGTCAAACAGTTGAAGCCTCACACAGCCGTGCTGACAACTCTCTTAGTAACTGGGCAACTTAGGGGGGCCAGACAGGTGTGTGTGTGTGTGTGTTAGAGAGAGAGAGAGAGGGAGGGGAACAGACGTGACCTACACCCCTCCATCCCATCCCATCTGCATCCTGACATCTGACAGGGGCATCACACCAGGCCAATCCACCAATCTATGTGTGTGTGGTGCCTCATATCCAATAGAAAGGTAATAGTATGTAAATGACCCCACACATGTCATCCATGGGAAGATGGGGATGGACACACACACACTTTCTTCCCCTCTCTTTTACACACACACACACACACTTCATGCCCTCAGGGTTGGGGGAGTCTCGGCCCTGTCTGATTTCTTTGGGTCAGTTTCTCACACTTCTGACAGGGTCACACACCTCTCCTCTCATTATTAACCTGCAGTAAAACGCCACACAGCCAAACATTGAGTGCATAAATTGTTGTGTGTGAGTGATTTCAAGAGCAGAGAAGTGTGTATGAAGAGAAAAATGACAAACTGTTCATGTGTATGTGGGAGGGAGATTGAGACAGGTGGAGATGGAGTAACTGAGGTGTGTGTAGGAGTGACAGATAGAAAGAGAGTCACTCCGTTGTGTGTGCGTGTGTGTGTGTGTGTCCTCGGGGCATTACCTATCACATTAGCGATATGACAGACTGCCCAGCCTCCTCTCTCATTTCCTGTCAATCAAGCACAGTACATCACATCATTCAGCCAACAATACCTCACTTTAAAGAGAAGAACCACCCAATTACAGTTTTAACATGCTACCCCTGTGCTTCAGGATAGTTTAATGTATATCTGTGAGCATTCAGCACCATTTAGTAGCCTTCACCTTTACGGCTCCCATCTGCAGCCATATCCCCGCGGTGATTTCTAGTCCCACATAGGCTGCTTTCACTTTCATTTGGTGATAATATGCAAAATTGCCATGAGGGAGAAGATTGTTTGTGAAAAAAAATGGATGCAGTGAATATATTTAGGTTGTCACCTGTTATTGAGGCTTTTGTACAGACTACAAACTGCAATAGGGGAAGAACAGAGGCAAGGGGATCAAAGTGACATGAAAACACACTGCAGAAAGAATAGTAAAGAGTCAGTGTGTGTGTGTGTGTGTGTGCAGGTGTGTATACACACATGTCCAGGACCTTACTTTCTGCTCCCATGATTCACAGTGTGCTGTAGAGATTAAAAAAAAAAATGAAATTCCATCAGAGTTACTGACAGGATTATAGTGCGTGTGTGTGTGTGTGTGTGTGTGTGTGTGTGTGTGAGGTGACAGGTGATGAGAGTCCTGCACTGTGGTCACTGCTGATATACAATAGGATTATGATCAACACCTATCTGTGTGCGTGTGTGTGGTCTTCTTTTACTATATTGGTGGGATCCAGAAGCTGGGAGCCCACTATTCTTGTGGGGTCCAACAGCTTTGTGGGAACCAAAATGCTGGACCTCACAAGTTTAAAGTAAATGTAAATGCTCCGTATTTGTATATCGCCTTTCTAGTCTTTCGACCACTCAAAGCGCTTTTACACTACATCTGCATTCACCATTCACACACATGTGGCAACCCGCTCTACCTCCTGAGCCACAGCAGCCTCTGGGCTGTTTGAGGGTTAAGACTTGGTTTTAGGGTTAAGGGTAGGGTTAGGGTTAGGGTAAGGGGCTAGGCAATGCATTATGTCTTTTTATTATTCTTATATAACTTGCATTGTTTATTCCATATTTCTAGATTTATTCATGTCAACTGTATGTTTGTCTACGTGTAGCACCTTATCACCAAAGCAAATTCCTCGTATGTGTAAAACACTACTTGGCAATAAAGCTCCTTCTGATTC
>NC_060169.1:24407062-24410897 GCF_021292245.1 Micropterus dolomieu | reverse complement strand
TGTGTGTGTGTGTGTGTGTGTGTGTGTGTGTGTGTGTGTGTGTGGAAACAGAGCAGTGACCAATGGGAGACTCTCAGTGACTACATCTGTCTTTGTTCCCTCTTTCTTTGTCTTTATCTATCACTCCATCTATCTCTCCAACCATCTGGACCTTCTGTCCAACTCCCCCACCCATCAGCCCCCAGCCCCTCAGCCCTAACACACACACATGTTGAACAGTTCACATGTTTACATGTGTGAATTTCTCAACATATGCACAGATGTAATGGGTAATATGGCTTAGACACGTGTGTGTGTGTGTTTTATGTACAGTAGAAATGATTTTTTTGTTAAATGCCAAAAGTACACACTTTGTATCTTATGCTTCAAATTAGTATAAACTAAACCTAATTCCAAAGATACATGATGAACATTTACAGAGACTGTTGAGTGGACACACACTGCACGGCCAGAGTGCACATAACAAATTGGACAATGTGAAGTCGGATAAGTGTGCGCTTATAAAGATCATTCTAAAAATGCTACTACGCCTGCCCAACAAAGACATATTGAAGGGACAATTCAGCACTTTTTATGTGGATGTCCAATAAGTAATGATGGTAAATGCATTGGAGTTAAACAATAAATTGTTCAGTGCATACTATATTGGCCCGAGAATGCTGACTTCACCAAGTAGTTCTTCTTGCCACCACTACCACCGTCATTTAATGTAGTTGGTAGCATGGCACACCTACAAGCTCCTTCAGCTTGGATTTCTAGCTTCTGCCTCTGGGTAGCCCGGAGATGCCTAGATGGTGCTGTCCTCGCTTGTATTGCAAACTAGCTGTTTCCAACAGCAAAAATGGCATCCCAAAATATCAGTGCAGAGGATATTATGGATGAGGATACATTTTACATTGTTTTGGCTGACTCGGATATTCAAGCCAAATTTATTCGAGCCAGAGATGTAATACAGCAGTGCTGGAGATCTTACAGATCTTACGGATCCTACAGATCAGGGCCTTTGTAGGGCGTGCAAGGGCCTGTGCAAACTTGATGTGCGAGGCCCTGCTGCATGCGCATGAATCACTCTCCCATGCAGATAGAAATTCTAGATCTAGTGCACGCGTAATCTCTGTGCAGTACATTTTTAACAAGTCGAATTGCACAGCATCATCATGCACATAGTCTGAGCTATGACTTTCTGCCATTCTCTTCTTTCAAAGGAAAAAAAAATCTACTGTAAAACTACATGCTTTACATCAAGTCAGCCCAGCTGTCACTTTATTTAGGCAAGTTGAAGTATGACAGTGTGTTACAATTCAATATTTCAGGTCTACAGCCTACATTTCATTCAGATTTTAGATCATTTTTCAGACTGTTCATTACACATCGCCTATGGTGACAGTCACATGCACATGGCTATTCTAGGTCCAGTGCAGACTGTGGAATACTGTAATATTTAGGCAATACATTTTTAACAAGCAGGCTACATTAATACAACATGTGTACATTGTCTCAGCTAATGCCCTATTGCTATAGTCTTTCAAAGGTAAAAAATCAACTGTAAAAACTAGCCCAGTGGCTTTACACCCACCGATAACATCTCATATGATAGGTTAACAAAAACTGGAATGTTTCAATTCAATATTTAGAGAATACATTTCATTACCATATAGGATAATTTTTTCCCTCTGGTCAGGTCATACACTGCCTTGCCTACTGTAGTGTGCACTGTACTGTAACTCAAACAAATGAAATGGACTCTGTCCGACTCACCACACATAAATGGATTAAGTGAAAGTCACTTTCCTTGCCTTCTTGGCAACTCAGCAATAAATTCCTTGTAATCCAGCTTGAATGCAACATCCTTTTCAACTGATAGGAGGGCGACCCACATACTGTAGTCTGTCCTGAGACATGGATGTGCGCAAGTAGTTTCAACTCTGAAAAGCTTTGCTTGCCCAATGCCACTTTTACTGGGATAGTCAATAGGATTCTGAACGCAATCTCACAGGAAAGGTTCCTCCAATCCTTTGAGGCAACAAAGTAGTCAAAAAATTTAGATAGTTAAAAAAACTGCAGGCCAAGTACAAGGCCCTGTGTGGATGAACACTTAGCCCAGTCCATGCAATGATTCTGCCGAAGATAAACTGGAAAACACAACAAAGCCAATAGGGCAGATGACCGTTTAGTTGTCACCTAACACTATGTTTTGGCCAACAAAGTAATAGCTGTCGTTATGGGCTAACAGGCTGAGGTGATGTTGGACTAATATTGTAATACTGAAGTACAGTAAAGAGAAAATGTGTAAACATTAAGTCTCATTCGAAGCCAAGTACTGGATGCCGGTTTTTCATGTTGATTCTCGTGGAACGTTATACTGCAGCGCTAGCGTTAGCTTTGATGTTACGCAGAAGCTGTTCTGCCAGTATGTGTGTTTGTGTGTTGCTGCTGTATGTAAATTTACTTGATACACATAACCTGACAGTAGCGATATAGCTGCGTGTAAAAAAGAAATGGTCAAATGCAGGAATTAATTTGCTTAGTAACAATGCGTACCATCCAGCAACTAGCATCCACAGTGCAGTAGAGGCCCACTAGATGGGTGTGGGCGTCAGAAGCTCACGTGCAGCCGCATCTGCATGGCTCCGCAAGCAAGAGAACTTGGCTTTCTCTGTCAATAAAGTACGTACTAAGGCATTTATTGCTTAAATGGACTACACTTACCATCAACAATGTCTGAACATCCACATAAAAGGTGCTCAATCATCCCTTTTATGTACATGCAACACCATGTTTAGTGTGTACATGCATTTTCATTAAAACTTAAAATCTACTGTATCTGATATGTTTTTATGCATACAGTATATTTAGTTTGAGTCTCTATATATTGTTATAAAGACAGTGGCTGCACATGTGTGAAAGTGTAGCAATGTAAGTGTGTGTGTTTGTGTGTCTGTGGCCCCCCAGGCTCACTCCATCAACCTCCCTTCACCACCAGCTGTCTCCCCTCATTTACATACTCTCTCCTCCCACTAATGGAATTAGCCACAAGTTTCCTGAGGTGAGGCAACACACACACACACAGGCACACGCACAGACCGATAGAGACAAATGTGTGTACTGTATGTGTGTGTATGCGTACAAGATATTTTGGTGGTGATGTAATTGGTGTGTGTGTCTACTGGGGATGGGCTGCGAAGGTCAATCAGAAGACACACAAAGATCGTGGCTCAGTCCAAAACTACTCTGAGAAACAATGAGAAAGTAAAACGTGAATTATCAGAGCTTTCCTGCTCAACAAAGACATGATGCCTTTCAGTTTAGAGTTTATAGGATTAATAAACCAATGACAGCGAGCTAATGAGCAAACTCGTAAGTAAACCAATGTTTGTTAGTTACTGTATCTGTAATGTTATATGCCTGATTTTGTACTCAGACGCTCAGAATAAATTTGCACATTTGATATGTATATAATATATATAACAGATACGATATGTAACTCCAAGGGTCGGTCCAACCAAAAAACAACAAAGCAACGATGACAAAAAGTTTTACCACTTGAACAGTAGCTGTTTGTTTGGAAGGGGACACAATTCAACAACAATTTAAGTGGAGGCCGAATGCATTTCTAGGCCTTTTTCGCAGAAGACACTTTGACATGTCACAATTGGAGGTACAGGTGTAAGTAATAAAAGGCTTACTGGAACGCTTGAATAGAAAGGAGACAAAATTAATATTATTACTAACAACTATGCTTTTCCAACTAGGGTGGCATGGTGGTGCAGTGGTTGGCACTGTTGCCTCACAGCAAGAAGGTTGTGGGTTAAAACCCCAGCCTTTCTGTGTGGAG
>NC_060169.1:24387568-24406962 GCF_021292245.1 Micropterus dolomieu | reverse complement strand
ATTTCTAGCTTCTGCCTCTGGGTAGCCCGGAGATGCCTAGATGGTGCTGTCCTCGCTTGTATTGCAAACTAGCTGTTTCCAACAGCAAAAATGGCATCCCAAAATATCAGTGCAGAGGATATTATGGATGAGGATACATTTTACATTGTTTTGGCTGACTCGGATATTCAAGCCAAATTTATTCGAGCCAGAGATGTAATACAGCAGTGCTGGAGATCTTACAGATCTTACGGATCCTACAGATCAGGGCCTTTGTAGGGCGTGCAAGGGCCTGTGCAAACTTGATGTGCGAGGCCCTGCTGCATGCGCATGAATCACTCTCCCATGCAGATAGAAATTCTAGATCTAGTGCACGCGTAATCTCTGTGCAGTACATTTTTAACAAGTCGAATTGCACAGCATCATCATGCACATAGTCTGAGCTATGACTTTCTGCCATTCTCTTCTTTCAAAGGAAAAAAAAATCTACTGTAAAACTACATGCTTTACATCAAGTCAGCCCAGCTGTCACTTTATTTAGGCAAGTTGAAGTATGACAGTGTGTTACAATTCAATATTTCAGGTCTACAGCCTACATTTCATTCAGATTTTAGATCATTTTTCAGACTGTTCATTACACATCGCCTATGGTGACAGTCACATGCACATGGCTATTCTAGGTCCAGTGCAGACTGTGGAATACTGTAATATTTAGGCAATACATTTTTAACAAGCAGGCTACATTAATACAACATGTGTACATTGTCTCAGCTAATGCCCTATTGCTATAGTCTTTCAAAGGTAAAAAATCAACTGTAAAAACTAGCCCAGTGGCTTTACACCCACCGATAACATCTCATATGATAGGTTAACAAAAACTGGAATGTTTCAATTCAATATTTAGAGAATACATTTCATTACCATATAGGATAATTTTTTCCCTCTGGTCAGGTCATACACTGCCTTGCCTACTGTAGTGTGCACTGTACTGTAACTCAAACAAATGAAATGGACTCTGTCCGACTCACCACACATAAATGGATTAAGTGAAAGTCACTTTCCTTGCCTTCTTGGCAACTCAGCAATAAATTCCTTGTAATCCAGCTTGAATGCAACATCCTTTTCAACTGATAGGAGGGCGACCCACATACTGTAGTCTGTCCTGAGACATGGATGTGCGCAAGTAGTTTCAACTCTGAAAAGCTTTGCTTGCCCAATGCCACTTTTACTGGGATAGTCAATAGGATTCTGAACGCAATCTCACAGGAAAGGTTCCTCCAATCCTTTGAGGCAACAAAGTAGTCAAAAAATTTAGATAGTTAAAAAAACTGCAGGCCAAGTACAAGGCCCTGTGTGGATGAACACTTAGCCCAGTCCATGCAATGATTCTGCCGAAGATAAACTGGAAAACACAACAAAGCCAATAGGGCAGATGACCGTTTAGTTGTCACCTAACACTATGTTTTGGCCAACAAAGTAATAGCTGTCGTTATGGGCTAACAGGCTGAGGTGATGTTGGACTAATATTGTAATACTGAAGTACAGTAAAGAGAAAATGTGTAAACATTAAGTCTCATTCGAAGCCAAGTACTGGATGCCGGTTTTTCATGTTGATTCTCGTGGAACGTTATACTGCAGCGCTAGCGTTAGCTTTGATGTTACGCAGAAGCTGTTCTGCCAGTATGTGTGTTTGTGTGTTGCTGCTGTATGTAAATTTACTTGATACACATAACCTGACAGTAGCGATATAGCTGCGTGTAAAAAAGAAATGGTCAAATGCAGGAATTAATTTGCTTAGTAACAATGCGTACCATCCAGCAACTAGCATCCACAGTGCAGTAGAGGCCCACTAGATGGGTGTGGGCGTCAGAAGCTCACGTGCAGCCGCATCTGCATGGCTCCGCAAGCAAGAGAACTTGGCTTTCTCTGTCAATAAAGTACGTACTAAGGCATTTATTGCTTAAATGGACTACACTTACCATCAACAATGTCTGAACATCCACATAAAAGGTGCTCAATCATCCCTTTTATGTACATGCAACACCATGTTTAGTGTGTACATGCATTTTCATTAAAACTTAAAATCTACTGTATCTGATATGTTTTTATGCATACAGTATATTTAGTTTGAGTCTCTATATATTGTTATAAAGACAGTGGCTGCACATGTGTGAAAGTGTAGCAATGTAAGTGTGTGTGTTTGTGTGTCTGTGGCCCCCCAGGCTCACTCCATCAACCTCCCTTCACCACCAGCTGTCTCCCCTCATTTACATACTCTCTCCTCCCACTAATGGAATTAGCCACAAGTTTCCTGAGGTGAGGCAACACACACACACACAGGCACACGCACAGACCGATAGAGACAAATGTGTGTACTGTATGTGTGTGTATGCGTACAAGATATTTTGGTGGTGATGTAATTGGTGTGTGTGTCTACTGGGGATGGGCTGCGAAGGTCAATCAGAAGACACACAAAGATCGTGGCTCAGTCCAAAACTACTCTGAGAAACAATGAGAAAGTAAAACGTGAATTATCAGAGCTTTCCTGCTCAACAAAGACATGATGCCTTTCAGTTTAGAGTTTATAGGATTAATAAACCAATGACAGCGAGCTAATGAGCAAACTCGTAAGTAAACCAATGTTTGTTAGTTACTGTATCTGTAATGTTATATGCCTGATTTTGTACTCAGACGCTCAGAATAAATTTGCACATTTGATATGTATATAATATATATAACAGATACGATATGTAACTCCAAGGGTCGGTCCAACCAAAAAACAACAAAGCAACGATGACAAAAAGTTTTACCACTTGAACAGTAGCTGTTTGTTTGGAAGGGGACACAATTCAACAACAATTTAAGTGGAGGCCGAATGCATTTCTAGGCCTTTTTCGCAGAAGACACTTTGACATGTCACAATTGGAGGTACAGGTGTAAGTAATAAAAGGCTTACTGGAACGCTTGAATAGAAAGGAGACAAAATTAATATTATTACTAACAACTATGCTTTTCCAACTAGGGTGGCATGGTGGTGCAGTGGTTGGCACTGTTGCCTCACAGCAAGAAGGTTGTGGGTTAAAACCCCAGCCTTTCTGTGTGGAGTTTGCATGTTCTCCCCGTGCCTGCGTGGTTTCTCTCCAGGTGCTCCGGCTTCCTCCCACCATCCAAAGACATGCAGGCTAGGTTAATTGGTGTCTCCAAAATTGTCCTTAGTGTCTGACAAATGAATGTAATGTAATGCACAAAAATTACTATAGTATCACATTTTTAACTATTAATGTTAACATGGTCTCAATTTCTGATTCAGTGAATTAACAAATGTTCAATAGTATAAACAAGTGTTAACATAGTGTCTAAATATGTATTATTGAAGTAAATTCAGTCACTTAGAAATGTAAATCTAAATGGCATATCCTGTCATTTATTCATTATAGAACACCATTATCATGTTCACAATTGGTGTTCGGGTGAGCAAATCCTTAAGATGAACAATTTGGACTTCTTAAGAAAATGTACTCATGTGATTGAGCTGAATGGCAAGTGAACCACAACTTTCCTTCCTTCTCCTCTTCCACTCTCTCCTTACCATGACCTTGAGAAAGTTTCATAGGTCCCAGTCAGCGTCCTCCGCTGGTCTTTTCTCACCTCTTTGCGGTTTCCTCAGCCCCTCTCCACCAACGGTGCTCTGTTTCCTTTTGTTTTGTCCTCCATCTCTCTGTCAGCAGGTCCCGTCCATCAATACAGAACTGTCAGTCACTAGAGTGACAATTGGCAGCTGTCGATACAGTGTAGAGGGCCTCCAGTCTGTATATAGGCTTCAACTCTGAAAATGCTATCAGCAGCCAATACATAAACACACCCCCACACACACAAGCACATGCACAACTTGATATGCACAGAAGCACAAAAACACACACATACACACACCCACAGACCTTATTCTCTTTGCATCCTCATCACACTTCATCATCGCTGACGCAGGAAAATGTGGTTTGGTAGCAATGAGATCAGATCAGATGAGGAAACAAAGAACCACCTTCTGACTATTCAGTCTTTGGCAGCACACACACACACACACACACACAGTGCATTCACACACTCAATTGTACTGATAAAGGTCTTTGACACAGACTGGAGTCACTGACACATGGCTCCCCCTACTGGAGACCTATAAGACCTTTGGCAATGACATTCCAGTCCCTGGTTACACTGTAGCACATTAACATGCATTAATTGATTCAATCATCCATCTATTCATTTAATCACTCCTCCCTCTCCCTGCCATCCTTTTCCCCCCATTTTATCAAACACTTCCTTCATTCTTTCCTGCCGTCTTCTCTTATTCATTTAGTTGTTCTTTGTAATTCTGTGGTGCGAGATCAAAGCATCTTCCTAGATTCAGTGTAAGAGCTGAAAAATGTTAAGTGTGTTTAGAAAGGGATGTCATAAAAGTAATGTGTAGGTGTCCCAGTACTTTTCTCCATATAGTGTACATATATATTTACTGGTAACTAATAAGAAACAGCAGTACAGAAATGCCAAAGACTATGTTTCAGGTGTAAGAAACGGTGTTGCAATTACATAGTTTGTCTGCTAGGGAGCAAGTTTATTTTAAATGTAAAATGTCCCCTCAGTACATGTGTTGGTTGCAATTCTGTAAAAAGGTAGGTTAAAGTTGAACCAGAAAGTTGGCCTGTCTGAAAGCAGTGTAGCAGCGAAGATGTGAGACACAAGTCTTAGACATATGTGATTGGAGTGTTTATGGAACATGTTTGAACATATGGAACATAAAATGACTTCTGTGTCTGCCTGAACTACCGCAAGGCTCCATTTGCTTGTGTTCTCCCTTCGAAACAAGTGTAGCCAGGGGGTGTTTAAAACCTTTATGATCCTCAAACTGCCTGTGTTTCTCTCTCTATTGTATTTCATATTAATCCTATTGCACTTTTTAGATCTTAACAAATAAAGTGGTCAGTCCAAAGTTACTAGAATGATAAACACACCTTTTCCTTGAAGTTGCATTCAATAATGACAGTTTATGTTTGCATTTTCATACCGCTACATCCCTGCAAAAAACATTAAAACACTTCTGTTGCTGCCTAAGGCCGCGTACATTTAAAGAGCTGAGTGCAGCAGACCCATATAAAAATAAACAGGACAGAGAAATAAGGATAGAGCCGACAAGAAGAATATACTGACAGGAGATGAGAGGGGAAATGCCTGTCTGTCTGCTTTCTCTCTTTTACGCACATGGCGTCCATCCGTATGAGAAATGTGATTACAAATGAGAGTGTGAGTGAGAGAGCGGAGTGCCACAGCTGGCATGGCATCTGGCTTGGCATATCGTTGCCCGGCCTCGCCCGCTGCCTGTGCGCTCTAATGTGGCTGTCGACAAGCCCATTAAGAAGCCATTACTAAATGCTCTGTCTCTGCTCCTCTTCCACGCCTTATAGAACAGGCCCGGGGGGATGCCAGCAACATGGAGGAGAGGGAGAGGAGAAGAGAGAAGAGATGCGCAGAAAGGAAATAAAGAAAGGAATAATAGGTGAATGAAAAAAATGTAGATGAGGAAGATTGTGTAGATTTAATGATAAAACTTTGGTGTCCTGTGTCTGTGGCTGTGCCAGAGACAGAAAGTGATGAAAGCAGAGACTCACTTTATAGTTCACCATCAAAACAGACAACTACGTGAGGAAGTTCTTCCCTCAGGGCCTCATAGGAGAAGGTGTCAGTTGAAGTCTTCACTTACAGGAAAAGTTCAATGCTGGTCTAAATAATTTAGACTGTAATTTTTAATCAGTTACAAAAGTATTTCAAAAGGTGTCAGAATAGAGAAAGATGATACATTTGTGGAAGATATTAACATATTTTTTAGAGCTGAAACAATAAGTTGATGTTGACCAGTCACTGGTTTTAGCCTATCAAAAGTGAACATTTTATGGTTTTCTTAGTATTCTGTGTATTGGTCAGACAAAACCAAGAGCTTTGAAGGTGGGCTCTGGGACATTTCATTAACCATTAGACCAATCGTTATTCAACAAAGGTTTTTGGCTCTCTTGACTTCACCCCCACTGATAAATAAAGCATGGTGTACTGGAGAATAGTCGTGTAACATGTTTTACTTTTAATGGACTTGCATTGAAGCACACGCTGATCTGCATTTAACTGCGTGTGTATCTTCAAAGTAAGAAATTGTTACATTTCATAGACCAAACAGTTTTTCATGAAAATAATAGATAGATTCATCAAATTCATGTCCTAATTATGTAATTATAAAATGATATTTTAGCATGGTGTGGTCTCAAATTTATGTGACATCTATAAAGACACAAAACCCTGGCATCCTGTATCATATCATCAAAATACTATATTTATAATACTTCCTCATCCAAACTGATCGTAGTATTTAAAAATGTTTATAAATGATTTTGTTGACTGTGTTAACAATACATTTATGGTTGTAAAATCGCCAAATTATTATAAAGTACCAGTGCTGCTTTATCAAGATATTTGGCCTTTTATTGCTGGAGACGACACTGAATGTCTGCTATTAAAAATAATGAATGTGATATGGGTGTTTCTCTCCTGACACAAACTCTGTTTGTGATACAGAATCAACACATAGTTACAACAGACCTAAGACACAACTACGTCTCATGCACACGCCCGCCCACTGCCAGAGTTGTCTAGGAACTTTTTTTACTATGGAACGCACAGTGCATCAATGGACGAGAGACTGATTCTTGCTGTCTGTGAGTTTCCTGAATTATTAAGTGTTTCCTTAACAGTTATATAGTTATGCATAAACATGTACCCTTCTTGAAGTCAGGATAGGATGTGCCCACAATGACCTTTAGTACTTTGTCTTATTCTTAAAAAATAATCTAATAATCTCTTTAAGCTAAACTAAACACCAACAGAGATCTAGTTAGCATACTCAACTAAACTAAACTCACGTGTAAACTTACTTCTTAACAGAAATATTTTGAAAGTTAGTAGTTATATTACACTGAACAAAATTATAAATGCAACACTTTTGTTTTTGTCCCCATTCATCATGAGCTGAACTCAAAGATCTAAGACTTTCTTGATGTACACAAAAGGCCTATTTCTCTCAAAATCTGTGTGAGTACTTCTCCTTTGCTGAGATAATCCATCCACCTCACAGGTGTGGCATATCAAGATGCTGACCAGACAGCATGGGTATTGCACAGGTGTGCCTTAGGCTGGCCACAATAAAAGGATGTGCAGTTCCATCACACAGCACAATGCCACAGATGTCGCAAGTTTTGAGGGAGCGTGCAATTGGCATGCTGACTGCAGGAATGTCCACCAGAGCTCTTACCCTTAAATTGAATGTTCATTTCTCTACCATAAGCCATCTCCAAAGGTGTTTCAGAGAATTTGGCAGTATATCCAACCGGCCCAGGACCTCCACATCCAGCATCTTCACCTCCAAGATCGTCTGACACCAGCCACCCAGACAGCTGCTGCAACAGTTGGTTTACATAACCAAAGAATTTCTGCACAAACTGTCAGGAACCGTCTCAGGGAAGCTCATCTGCATGCTCGTTGTCCTCATCGGGATCTCAACCTGACTGTAGTTCATCATCATAACCGACTTTAGTGGGCAGATGCTCACATTCGATCGTGTCCGGCACTTGGAAAGGTGTTCTCTTCAACGATGAATCCCGGTTTTCATTGTACAGGGCAGATGGCAGACAGCGTCGTGTGGGTGAGCGATTTGCTGATGTCAACGTTGTGGATCAAGTGGCCCATGGTGGCACTGGGGTTATGGTATGGGCAGGCCTGTTTTATGGACAATGGACACAGGTGCATTTTATTGATGGCATTTTGAGATACCGTGACGAGATCCTGAGGCCCATTGTTGTGCCATTCATCCACGACCATCACCTCACATTCAAGTATGATAATGCATGGCCCCATTGTTTTACACAATTCCTGGAAGCTGAAAACATCCCAGTTCTTACATAGCCAGCATACTCACCGGACATGTCACCCATTGAGCATGTTTGAGATGCTCTGGATTGGCGTATATAACAGCGTGTTCCAGGTCCTGCCAATATCCAACAACTTCGCACAGCCATTGAAGAGGAGTGGATCAACCACAGGCCACAATCAACAACAAGATCAACTCTATGCGTGAGGCAAATGGCGGTCACACGAGACACTGACTGGTTTCCCGACCCCCCCGGCCCCCCAAATACAGTGAAACTGCACATTTTCAAGTGGCTTTTTCTTGTGGCCAGCCTAAGGCACACCTGTGCAATACCCATGCTGTCTGGTCAGCATCTTGATATGCCACACCTGTGAGGTGGATGGATTATCTCGCCAAAGGTGAGGTGTACATAGAGAAAGTCTTAGATCTTTGAGTTCAGCTCATGATGAATAGGGGCCAAAGTGTTGTGTTTATAATTTTGTTCAGTGTATTTAGTTATAGACTTTTTCAGTAATTTCTGGAAGATCTTAATCTTAATTTTTTTTACAGCCTATTAAGAAAACAGTTGTAGCGGCAGGGATAAATTGGGAGGAAAAGCCATTTTCCATGGTTACTAAGCATAGAGTGCCTGGTGTTTACTTACAGTGTGCTTGTCTTCCTGTCTGTTCACATGGGGAGCACAGTGCAACCCCATAGAGCCAAACGAATATGCAGCTGGAGTGTGAAATAAAAACAATATAATAAATACAATAAATCTTTGCTTTATTTGTACTTCTCTTCATTTTCTCAGGCCAGGAGGAGGTGTGTCATTCTTGGAGTGCCTGACTTGGAGTACACAGCTGGAGGGGAGGAGAGGTAAAGCAGAGAGGACACATAAAGGAGGGACAGAGAGAAAAATACAGAAAAGGGGGGACATTAAGTATGTTTTGCCTTGATTTACTTAAAATAGTTCAAACATAAAACAAAACCATAGTTAGCTGAAGAACACTGAGGCTCATAAATGGGAATGAATACATTTTTATTCACAAATACACTCACCAAGACCGCGTGCAACTTCCTGCTGTGTGTGTGTGTGTGTGTGTGTGTGTGTGTGTGTGTGTGTGTGTGTGTGTGTGTGTGCGCGTGCGTGTGGGGAGCGGTGAATTGCTCTTTTCATGAGTGACTGTGACAGGTTTCTCATCGGGCCCTGAAGCCTCCTCGCAGTTAGAGACCATGTACAGCACAGCCCCCGAACTACACCCCCCCCCCCCCCCACATACACAAACGCATGCTGAACTGGGTGATGGTGTAAAAGAGAGAGTTTTCTGTTCAACCACCGAGTACAAGAGACGTTGTTGGTACCACACGTTAGTGTGTGTTCCTGTGTTTTTATGCGTCTGCACCGGCTGCTGGAACTAAGCGGGGCTCTTAATCACGGTTGTAACGGGCAACATTACCGGCAGCGGCAGAAGGCTAATGATGAATGCCTGAGTCTCCATGCAAACCCTGACCTCCTTTTCTGCTGCGATGCACAAAAAGCTCTAGCTCTCTCTCACGAAAACACACACATACACATGTATTCGTGTACACACACAAACAGGCATAAGTTTGCATCAACACAAACATCTTGACAAAAAAAAAACACTGCTGAGGCATATGAACTTAACACAAAAATGCTTGTGCACACAGACACACACACACACAAACACACTTTGCTGTTCTATAGGCGGGCTATGGGACCACTTTTATGATACAACCTGTTCTCCTATTAGCTCTCTTAATCAGTCACTTAGATTACCTAGAAAGCAGTGCGATGTCCAACCACCCCCCCCCCCCCCCCCCCCCCCCCAAAAAAAACATATGTTAAGCTTGTCACTGGAGGAAGACAGTGAGAGATAAATTGAGATGTAAATGACAGAGAGACAAAGAAAGAAAGAAAAAAGGAGACGTAAGAGCATTAAATAAAATGTAAATGAGAGCGAAAGAGCCAGAGAAATAGAAATAAAAAAGAGGAAGAGAGATCAGTACATGAGAGAGACAGATGGTAATAAAAAAAGAAGTAAATGAGAGAGATTTTGCAACAGAGGGAGTGAGTAGTTATAAACGAGTGTAAAGTTTTGATGAAGGACAAACTAATGTCAGGGACTGGGGCGGTTCGGGCTTCCTGCTCCCCGGCTACCACATGTGATCCCGCCTGTCACTCACACTCCATCGCCATGACAATCATCGTAATGCCGACGCCTGGGGGCGGGGACAAGCCTGTCCTTGTAACAAACAGAAACCCTCCGCGATCTGACGCCAACAACTGCCGAGAAGATCTCACTCAAACACACACACACACACAACCATCACACGGTGGTGCCACACAAACAGAAACTCTTGCACACTCCTGTTTAAATTCAGCTACATTTTTCGGTAACAATGATGTTATGTGATGTGTTACTGTCACAGTGTCCATGTTTTGTCCACCACATTCATTGTGTAATATGCAGCATTTTGTAGCCTGTGCATCTGGATGTGTGTGTGTGCTTTTAAATGTATATTTATTGTATGCATTCATACAGTGCATGACAGTCTGTGATCACATATATGTGTGTGACAGAGGAGTGAGACAGAGACAGAGAGACGGTGTGTGTGTTTGTGTGTGTCTATGTGTGTGTGTTAGCCATGGGGTAGGGAGCAGGGACTTGTCAAACTGAGGAAGAGATGGCAAACTGGATGGTGATGCCAGCCCTGTGTGACAGCTCCTTCACACACATATGCACATACTCGCGCGCACACACATACACACATGCTGTAGCCCCCCAAACCTACCCTAGCCCACACTCTAGAGCTGTGAAAGCTGGGACGCAGAGAGAAAACGAAACTGGTTGAACCTCCTTTTAACTGGGGGCTGATTGGTGTGTGTGTGTGTGTTTATACAGTCTATGGTGGGAGGTGGTGGGCGGGCGGGGAGGGAGGGTGGAGGTTCAAAGTGTCACATCAATTTGTGGCTGTGCTGTTTCTGAAAGAGGCTAACCCCACTGCCACATAGGCTTAGCACAACAGTGAATAGCATACTGGCAGACAGGACACATGCATACAATACAGACATGCACACACACTTATACACGTGTGGTATACTTGAAGACCTACACAGAAATGCAGATGCAGACATTTATACAGTTTCTACTGTAGTCAAATTCGAAATCCTTCTCAAGATGTAAGTGTACTTTTGTTATTTTGAATTGCTCCTTCAGTCATAAAAGATGTGTTCATTCAGCACCATGTGCCATAACACAAGATAACAATTGTTAAACAGGCCTTGATTCCTTCGAAGACTGCGCGTACACACATAATTGAGTTGAATGCCATTTTCTGCAAATCTATCAAAGCGCTTGCCTGAAATTGTATTTTGGTGGAATGCTCCATTGTGCCTCTGAGCCCAGAGCGCAAGGAGCCAACTGAGGTGAGGTTGCTGGTTAAAAACCCCCAGGGGTGACCTGGCCAGGGCCCCAGACCACTTTAACCACTCGTCTCCATTAACAGGCTCCCCGATATCATTATGCTCCCTGGGGACCAGGCGTGCTCTAACCAACCATTTACCCTCTCTCCTCTATTTCTCTCTCTCGTCTCTCCCTCTCTCTGCCATGATGTTACTCAATGAAAAAAGACAGCGAGGTGAAAAAATATGAGATTGATTTATTTGCTTCAGTGTTCTTTGGGATGGAGTCCTCTCCCTCTCTTTCTTTCCCATTTCTCTACCTCTCTGCAAACTGAAACCAATTAGTGAGCAGAGCACTTGTAGCAGGGAATGTAGGGCAAGCGAGGAGTAATAAAAAAGTATTGACTTTTCTGTGACTGTACGCGGCGTGAAAGGGGTGCTGCGGCCTTGTCCGACATGAAAGGAGCTCCATTAATTTCACTTATTTCACCCAGGCCCCTGTCAGGAGGCCCTAATGTGTCCCAGGCGCACTTCTCACATGCAGGCACTCAGACAGCGCAACGCAGCTCCAGCCTGGTTACCAAATGAGTTTACATTATATATCGGAGCGAGAGAGAGAGGGAAGCACAAGAGAAAGGAGTAATTTCTAATTCCCTGGTGGGATACAAAGCGAGGCCTTTCATACGTAGCTAATTTTGCCACAGCTTCAACTCCTCATCCGCCTCGCTTTTGCACTCTCGTTCTGCATCATGTAAAGGCCACAGTTCCAGGAAAATGACCTACAGTACCTAAACAGGACCACAACATACCAGCCTGAGAATAAGACAGTAAGACACGTTAGTTTCAATTTCATAGCGACCACTCAGTCCACCAGTAGACAACATACATGCTGGTATAAACTGTAAAAACAATGCTTATCCTTTTTAGAAATAACCTTATTTTCAGATACAAAAGAATGGCCTTTTTATTAATACTCAATTTCCTCCAAATAATAATTAATTTGCTAGAACATGACTGCAAAAGGTAAAAAATATATATACATCATACGCCCCACTTTGATGTCTTAAAATAAAATGTGCAAACCTCAACAGTTTATCAGCTAGACTCTGCTTTCTTGTCACACTGGTTGCATGTTTTCTTATATAGACATACTTATTTGTAATTTGTGCCATTTAGAACCCATAACCACCACTGATGTACATTTTGTTTGGGGAATGTGCATTTCTCATGGTTTTACCACAATTCTCTGGAAGGTGGATTATGCCTTGATTAAGTAAAACCAGTTAGCAATGAGAAGCTCCTTGAACTTTTCTCATCAGACACTTGGGGTTGGCCTACTGTCACCAGGTAAATTCTATTTACCTGGAATTTTAGCAGTAGTGTGTGCGTGCGTGCGTGTGTGTGAGAGTGAGACTGTGAGATAGATGCAATGTCTGAGATTCTGTGTGTTTATGTGTGTGTGTGTCTGTGTGTGTGTGTGTGTGTGTGTGTGTGTGTGTGAAAAAGAGTGAAGAGTGAGAGGCTATCTGCAGACAGAAACTAATCAGTGTGTGTGAGATAAGAAAGCAGCCTTTATGGTGTATGGTAATCACCCCCCCAGCCTGCCACCGCCATGCATAATCACCACGACTTATTCACATGATTGATGAAATATGCGTCTGTGAAATCTGAGCTGCTTTTGTTATCATCCTGTTTTCCCCTCTCCCCCCTCTTTCCTTTTCTCTCAATCTTTTTTTTGTCTTGTTCAACCTCTCTGTCTCTCTAAATATCTCTCCCCTGCTCTGCAGCGGCCAAAGATGTTTGGAACCATGTACAAACAAGAAATTAAACCCACAGCACGGGGTCCCTCTTGAAACTATGCACATGCACACATTGTCACTCTATACATACTTTTCTCTCATATGAGGCATGCAAAATGCATGAGAAAAGCAACACCATCTGAAGAGGAATATGAAGAAAGGGAATAGGGGTAAAAAGATAAAGATAAGGGTAAGAGAGAGCCAGTAAACGAGACACATTAATTGTTCTGTCCTGCAGAGAGAAATGTTGGCTGGATTAGAGGGGGATGAGAGGAGAGAGAGATGGAGTGATAGATGGAATTAGATGGATAGATGCTTCAGAGAGCTCTTGTCATTGACACTCAATCGCATTAATCAGGGAACGGATGCAGAATTCACAACTAAAGCAACATGAAAAAACAAAGTTTTTTGTTTTTAAAAATAAGCAGCAAGTCCATACTAGGGCACAACTACTGAAGGAATGAGTTCATGTGTCTGTACACGGTGAAAAAAAAAGTAATTACAGTAATAATCAGGAAAGCAGTGCTATACATGAACCACCATCAGAACTGAGAAACATGACTCTAAAAACATAATCTTTAATGTTTATTTCTAAAGTGGGGCATTTAATGTGACTGCAGCGCTGTGCAGCGCTTATTCGCTCCACATATCCTCTCACTCAGTCGCGCTCTCTCTCTCTCTCTCTCTCTCTCTCTCTCTCGCAAACACGGACAACAGACCCGTCTGTGAATTGAACGGTTAGTATCATAAACACCGCTGCACAAATCTGTCCAACACAACTCTGTCAATGTCGGAGACCCATCTTCAAAACAGTTATTAGCAAGCATGTAAGGAGCCTAGCTAATAAGGATAGCTATGTTAACTATGGAAAACAGCTGTTTAAGTTAGCACGCTGTGTAACTGATAGTCAGTAGGTGCGTTCCAGATAACTGGCTGACTTTTGCCGACTTGATAGGGTAATAAAAACAGCGCCGTCAAGTCAGTGACATCTTGCAGCGCAGGTGTTGTGCCGAATTCTGCATGCCTGCCGTGAATTGCATACACCTCGCGGGAGGTAACGCTCTTTTACACTAAGAGGTGGATGCAAATCTCGGTAGGTAGCCTACAACATCCGTTTTGCCGAATTATGCATTCACTTTTTAAGGTCCTTTTCAGACACTTTGCTGTTCACATTGTTTGAACACGGTTAACGGTTTTTGCTGAATCTCAAGAAATGGTAGGCTACTTTTACTAAGTGTAATAATATATTAAAAAAATAGTATAGCGTTTAAAAGCAGAACTTTAATGCATTTTCACGTAATTCTCGGCAGGCATAAATATTCGGCATAACCCCCCCGTTACGCTGTCAATCTGTGGGAAACACTGTATATATATATATATATATGCTGTAGCCACTCTCCCAGTGCTCCGATCACCACTGGCACCACCGTTGCTCTTACTTTCCACATCTTTTCTAGCTCCTCTTTCAGCCCTTGGTATTTCTCAAGCTTCTCGTGTTCCTTCTTCTTGATGTTGCTGTCGCTTGGGATTGCCACATCTATCACTGCAGCCTTCTTCTGCTGTTTGTCGATCAACACGATGTCTGGTTGGTTAGCTATTACCAGTTTGTCAGTCTGGATGTTGAAGTCCCACAGGATCTTAACTCGATCATTCTCAACTACCTTAGGAGGTGTCTTCCATTTTGACCTTGGGACTTCCAGCCCATACTCATGGCAGATGTTCCTGTACACTATGCCAGCTACCTGGTTATGGCGTTCCATGTACGCACATCTTGCCTGCATCTTACACCCTGCTGTTATGTGCTGTACTGTCTCCGAGGCATCCTTGCACAGTCTGCACCTGGGGTCCTGCCTGGTGTGGTAGACCCCAGCCTCTATTGATCTTGTACTGAGTGCCTGTTCTTGTGCAGCCATGATTAGTGCTTCTGTGCTGTCCTTTAGTCCAGCCTTTTCCAGCCACTGGTAGGATTTCTCGATATCAGCCACTTCTTCTGTTTTGTCTGTGGTACATGCCGTGCAGTGGCTTGTCTCTCCGTGAAGGTTCTTCGTCTTCCTTGTCCTCACCCTCGGGTTTCTGCTGCCAGAGGTATAAACTAAGCCCTTCATCTTTGGGGGCCATCTTTCCTGTACTCCTGGATCTTTGTCGTTTCATTCTGGACAGTGGTCTTGACACTCACTAGCCCTCGGCCTCCCTTGCTACGCTTGGTGTACAGTCTCAGGGTGCTGGATTTGGGGTGGAACCCTCCATGCGTTGTGAGGAGCTTTCTTGTCTTGATGTTAGTGGCCTCTATCTCCTCCTTTGGCCAGTTTATTACACCAGCAGGGTATCTGATGACTGGCAAGGGTGTATGTGTTGATGGCTCGGATCTTGTTCTTCCCATTCAGCTGACTTTTCAGGACCTGCCTTACTCTCTGTAGGTATCTTGCTGTGGCGGACTTCCTTGCTGCCTCTTCATGGTTTCCGTTAGCCTGCAGCACCCCAAGGTATTTGTTGCTGTCCTGAACATCTGCAATGTGGCCTTCTGATAGTTCAGTCCCCTTGGTTCTGATCATTTTCCCTCTTTTTGATACCATGCAACCACACTTGTCCAGTCCGAATGACATTCCAATGTCATTGCTGTAGATCCTTGTAGTGTGAATCAGTGAGTCGATGTCTCGTTCATTTCTGGCCTACAGCTTGATGTCAACCATGTAGAGGAGGTGACTGATGGTGACTTTGGAACCGGTATCCGTAGCCAGTCTTTGTGATGATCTGGCTGAGGGGGTTCAGGCCTATGCAGAACAGCAGCAGGGATAGTGTATCGCCTTGGTATATGCCGCACTTGATGGTGACTTGTTGAATTGGCTTTGAGATGGCTTCCAGACTTGTTTTCCACAGCCCAATTGAGTTCTTGATAAAGGCTATTAGTGGTCTGTTGATCTTGTACATTTCCAAGCATTCCAGTATCCATGTATGTGGCATTGAGTCATCGGCTTTCTTTTAGTCAACACAGATTGCTCTGCCTGGACTTGCAGTCTCGAGTGACAGCTCTGCCAACAGTTTTTGGTACCGTATTTGTTGTGGTGGCAGCCCGGCTGACGGTGAGTGTCCTGTTTTTTTTCTCCTTTTTCTCAGTTATTCTGCTTTTTCCTTGGTTTTCTGTTCCCTGCCTGCCTCCCTGTGTTTTCTCCCCGGTGTGTGCTCTCTCTCCCTCTGCTCCTGAGCCCAGCCAACGACCCGCACCTGCACCTCATCAGCCACCTCATCAGCCTGCCACACCTGCCACTAGTCAACCTCATCCCTGCCTGTATTTCAACCCCGGTTCTCCACACCATTCTTGCTTGATCGTCGTTGCTCTATACCCGGTGTCACCTCAGCGTTCAGGCTCTCATGTTTCTCAGTTTCTCTGTGCTTTGTCACTGCTGTCACTAACCCTGTCCCTTTGTCTGTTTTCCCCCCAGGTTCGCTCACCCTCGTCCTCCGTTTTGTCGGCTGGGCTCACCCTCCGGTCCTCTCCTCCATCGGACTTCCCTCGCGGTGTCCTCCCAGTCCTTCCTTGCCTCCCCGCTTCCTCGGCCCCAGTGTTCCCCGGCTCCCTGGGCCCAGTCCCGTCGGTTTCCCTGTGCCAGTGTTTCCCCGGCGTCCACCTCTCCCTCCACTCCAGTCCCTCACCCCCCTTTTCCTTCAATAAACCTCCTTCCCTCTGAGCTCTGCATTTGGGTCCTCTCTGTCGGTCCCCACACCACACCACCGTAACAGTGTTCTTCAATACATAATTTGAGGCATTCTACACAATACTTCTTTTTCGCTCCTATAGTCAAAAAAGCAATAGGAAAGACAGCGTTTATGTTTAAGGCTCCTTCAGACTGGAATAACTTACCTTCAAACATACGATCTTTAACATCATTTCACATTTAAAAAAATATTTTGTCTTATTTTGAATTTAATTGTTCATGTTTCAGATGATGCTAGATCTACATATAATTTACAAGTCACTATATTCTTTATTCTATGTTATGTTTTTGTGGGCAAGTATTTGTTCACAGCCTCTATGTGGCTATCAAGTGGCTGTATTAACTTAAATACTTGTTGTAGTGTGTTGATTGTAGTATTGTCTGTGTCTTATTACTGTAATGTGTTTGATTTGTTCTTTATTGTATTGTATATTAGGACCCCCTCGAAAACGAGATGGTTCATCTCAAGGGGTTTATCCTATTCAATAAACTTATTCCAACTATACTCAAACTGGCCTTCTTGGATCACATTTCATTGCGTTGTTTTAACACCGGGCTTCTTCCTGAATGAACAGCCGCTTAAAAGGGTAAAAAGGCTTTGGCCCATGACTTGCAGGGCTAAGACTAAGGGACAATGTAGGAAAGGACTAGGACAGACAAAGACTGGGAAGAGGGCTGGGACTAGGACTGATTTGGGTTCAGAGGAGGCACTGAGGGAAGGAGGGGGCTGAGATTGAGGGTAAGTTTAAGACTGGGGTTGGGGCTGGTGAATTAAGGCCCCCAGCCTCAGGGTGCTATTACACATCTATAATGAGAAACAGAGAAGAGGGGGGCTTGTCTTTGCACCTCAGCACACCTTAGATTAAATATGCACAATTCCCATGCAAAATGGGCCAGGAACAGCCGGGACCAGCGTTGCTGTCTAATCCCCTGTACTGGAGTTGTTTCAGCCAGGGTTAACAGGCTCATCAGTCAACACAGGCTGCTTAGCACAGGATATCAAGGCCATTTGCAGGTTTAAGTGTTTGTGATTGCTTCCCTTTCCAGATCCCACCGCCACCCCAACCCCCCGCACATGCTCCCTGTGCTGGCTAGTGAGAATATGAGTCTGCAATAAGACACACAGACGTGCATATATATCAACCATCTAATAGCATAGGTAAAAGTGTGGCTTTCACATAAACATCAGCCTGCTTACCAAGTGAACAAAATAAAGTATACAAATCACAAACACACACATTGGAAAGACTAGATTCTCACACAGTGACACATGATTTCACACACACCTGTATCACCAAAACACACTTGGGTCAGAGAAAAAGGGATAGAGCAATAGAGAGACAGACAGACCGATAGATCAATAAAAAAAATTGAGGGAATCTCATTATCAAAAATTATAAAAAGTAGTTTAGAGTAAAACAATGGACTAGAATTCCTCAGGAGAAACAGGACATACAAAATGTAAGAGGAAACAGGAAACGTAACAGAATCAAAACACATCTTCTACCTGCTATTAGAAAATGTATTCGTTCACTTTTTTGACAGCAAAACACACCTGTAAGTCTATGTATGCTGTCTGCTCCATCCTCTGTGTCCGTCTACACCGTAGCTTCATCTTAATCCATCTGCATTTCACAGCCAGGTTTGACTTCTATCACCAACACACTGCTGTATGAGAGGGCTGTAGTGTGTGTGTGTGTGTGTGTGTGTGTGTGTGTGTGTGTGTGTGTGTGTGTGTGTGTGTGTGTGTGTGTGTGTGCGCTATCAAATGGCTGAGTGCACAATACACACACACACACACACACACACACACACACACACACACACACACACACACAACCAATAGTTTTCAACAAAATGGGGGTGGGGGTGGGCAGAAAAAAGTTGCAGCTAGGTATTGCAGATGAAGAGGACAGAGAAAAAGAGAACAAGTGTGCAAATAAACAAGACAGCAAGGGAAAGAAAGAGTGATGGCAGGAGACAGAGATAGGCAGTGATTATACCACACTACATACAGTATGGTTCAGTGGAGCATATCTGCACAGGGACAGGCGGTCCATTAAAAGCACAGACATTCTTATTCTGCTTGTCTGCCTGTTTTCTCTTACATCCATGTATACATGGAGTGGAAACTGGAAATAAACCTGAAAAAAAATCTCTGATCTTGACTTTGCTTCAAAATAACCATGATGACAATGCATTTTATACAGTGCCTTTCTTTTTTTGCATGGCTTATACACATATATATATACACTGCTCAAAAAATAAAGGGAACAGTAAAATAACACATCCTAGATCTGAATGAATGAAATAATCTCATTAAATACTCCTTTCTTTACATAGTTGAATGTGCTGACAACAAAATCACACAAAAATTATCAATAGAAATCAAATTTATCAACCCATGGAGGTCTGGATTTGGAGTCACACTCAAAATCAAAGTGGAAAACCACACTACAGGCCGATCCAAATTTGATGTAATGTCCTTAAAACAAGTCAAAATGAGGCTCAGTAGTGTGTGTGGCCTCCACGTGCCT
>NC_060169.1:24344470-24387468 GCF_021292245.1 Micropterus dolomieu | reverse complement strand
ACCACCCTCATGGAGTCTGTTTCTGACCGTTTGAGCAGACACATGCACATTTGTGGCCTGCTGGAGGTCATTTTGCAGGGCTCTGGCAGTGCCCCTCCTGCTCCTCCTTGCACAAAGGCGGAGGTAGCGGTCCTGATGCTGGGTTGTTGCCCTCCTACGGCCTCCTCCACGTCTCCTGATGTACTGGCCTGTCTCCTGGTAGCGCCTCCACGCTCTGGACACTACGCTGACAGACACAGCAAACCTTCTTGCCACAGCTCGCATTGATGTGCCATCCTGGATGAGCTGCACTACCTGAGCCACTTGTGTGGGTTGTAGACTCCGTCTCATGCTACCACTAGCGTGAAAACACTGCCAGCATTCAGAAGTGACTAAAACATCAGCCAGGAAGCATAGGAACTGAGAAGTGGTCTGTGGTCACCACCTGCAGAACCACTCCTTTATTAGGGGTGTCTTGCTAATTGCCTATAATTTCCACCTGTTGTCTATTCAATTTGCACAACAGCATGTGAAATTGATTGTCAATCAGTGTTGCTTCCTAAGTGGACAGTTTGATTTCACAGGAGTGTGATTGACTTGGAGTTACATTGTGTTGTTTAAGTGTTCCCTTTATTTCCCTTTATTTGAGCAGTATATATATATATAAAATTTATGTTTGGAATGTACTCATGTACTTAGATGAATTTAGACTGACACAAGTGCATTGCAAATGTAATGCATCATTACTAAAGCGCTATCTTTCTAAATTTTCTTTCTTAGTCTTTACTGTGTTATATCTAAACCGCATAATTTACTGCTGAATTGTAGTACTTGTGTCTCACTAAACTCATGCTATAGTAAGCTAATATAATCCTAATATACAAGGATAGCAAAATTTCTCTGAATAAGACATTTTACTTGTCAAGCACTACCAGTTATGGTTTGCAATAGTCTATTAATGTAAAGAGAAATATTAATGTCAATTAGCGCATCTAAAGGATTACGTAAATTACTTTAAAAAAACAAAGTCTCAGATGAACCTTTAAACTATACATTTGTTTCAGACTTTGTGTGAAAAGGCTTTGATTTACAGTTGGCCTGAAGGTTACATTCAGGCCTAAAGAAACAAATCTTAACCTACTACTGGATCCTACTCAAGGCAAAAGTTGTGAATATTTTTAATGATAAATTACCAACAGCATTTTTATTTATTAGTTTTAAACAGAAGCTTGACACAAATTCATATGATTAAGTCAAAAAAAAATTGGCCTGAAGTGACCTGAGTTAATCTGGTCAAGTCGGGTCCAACAGCTTTTAACATAAATAATAAAGTCTAATGTCATTAATTTTCTTATGTCACACCAAAATATGATTGCTAATCATTTAATTGAGACTGTCCATTTAATATCATGCTGTGTGCACTCGGCCCTCATCGTTACTCTGTATGCAGGCCTCGCAGTGCAAAATGCCACCGTAATGGAAGAGAAGTGTTAGGTTAATTGATAAATCTGAGGTCCAGAGTAGGAAGGAGTGTGGCAGGGGGAATGTTTTACGGCTGTGCAAATGAAGGGGCTGCAGAGTTTTACACAAGCCGTAAAATTGTTATGGAGAATTAGCGTTCTTTCTTTCTCACTGCAGTAACCTGGACACTAATGCAGCAGAGCTGGAGAAATGGGTAGACATGATATCATAAGAAATACATACACTGACAGACACGCATAAAAGGTGGACACATTTGAGTTCATGCATTTGCTGCCTACCCCACCTAATTCCTTTGTCTCTTCTTGTGGCCTATTTCAGTTTAGGTATTAATTGCTAATGAATACTGTTACCATTAAAAAGACCCATCATACATCAGTTGTATGCATCACGGTGATACATTATGGCTGATGCCATTTAGAGTGAACCACCAGGTGTGTGTATGTGTGTAGATACACTTTTCATGTCCCTGTTGCCTGAAGCTTTGCACCCACAATGCCATAATGACAATAATAAAGCTACACTGTAGTAGTTGGGAATAGACTATGTTGTGTGTCTCTGTGGGGGTAAGAAGGGGTGTGTGTTTTGAGTATGTGTTACGGTGAGAGGCGGTGATAAGGAAAATACTGGGGCAACATTAAAGGGTATGTAGGGTTGGGCTATCGGCAATGGCCAGTGTATATGCACGTATTCATGTGTATATATGCAATTGTATATGTCTATGTGCATGTGTTCAGGAAAGCAGGGATTCCTGTGCAAACGTGTGTTCTGTTATGTATCATTGTCAGTTGGTTCTGATCAGTCGCTAGCTTTTGAAAGTTGTGACGAGTGTCAGTCTAATGCGAGGGGAAGGAAAGGCTTGGAGCGCAGACAGACACAGACGTGACCACTCACTGTAGTGTACTTGATTAGCACGAAGCCTCCTAATTAGCAATCCTCTGTGGTTACAGGCAGTACCGCTGGTGACATGGCTAATAACACAACCACAAAATTAGCATGGACAGAGAGGGCTTTCCCATATCTGCATTTGAAATTAGTCATTGTTGGTGCAGAAGCCAAAAAAACTTTGAGTATTTCATTTAACAATGAACATTACAGTGTTGGCTATATTAAACTTGTTAAAGATGTTTAGGCATTGTTCACTCATAAAACCTAGCCTTTCATAGCCTTCTTTAGATTTTTTCCTAACAAACAATTCAAAAAAGAGTTCACATTCTTGCCATCCTTGAGTGAGAAGTGTAATTACACCCTCAGCTTGAGCAAGATAACACCAGTACCCTCTTTCTTTACAGTCAGATCACAGTAGTTCCAATTTTTCCTGATACAATGGTGTTTGATGAGCTCTATTAAAGACATGTTCAACTTGTTTCAACATGTTTGACCCATTGATATCAACCCAATGATTGATATGCAACTGCAGTTGCAGAATGGACAGCACCTAACCTACAAACCTAACCTACCTAAGGAGAGTTGAAACAACAGAAAAACACTTATGTTCTTATAAATAATAATGCCAAAGCTACATAGTGTGAGGCCCTGGTCTGGAGGAGGGTCAGATCATGCATGTTGAGCTATTTAGGTCGACGTCGAGTTATTAGTCAAAAACAATAAAGCCAGAGCTACAACTCTCAAGGAGAGCTCTGAAATTTAGGCTGGTATTGAGAGTTACATTAGAGATGAGGAATGTGAATGAATGGAGAACAGAGCTGTGAAAGAGGGTCTGAGGTCTCTGAAGCTAATATTTGGTAGGGAACCTGGGAAGTCATGCAAGGGCACACAGGAGCTGTAGAAAGGAGCAACCACAGCCCTGTTGGCCTAAGACAAGGCCACTGAGCTCCTGGAGAAGTGGGGACTGGTCATCTGTGTGATTATGTGTACATACTGCCAACAGCTGTGATGGTCAAGCCAGAGTTAGCCATGGTCTGGAACTAGGAAAAAACTGGGCTATGTTAATGATGAAGCTTCAGGCTGTGTAGAGGGCTGAAGCAAGGCTTAGGGTGATGATTACAAGCAGGGCTAGATAATGTGGCAGAAGCTGGGTGAGAGGACTGTGGCTAGGATTTGAAAATAATTAGAAGCATGGCTGGATAACATAGCTAGATAATGTGGCTGGGGGGAGGATGGCTGGGCACGGTACTAAGATGATGAGTACCAGGGTTGAGCTGTCCACTCCTTTGGCCTGCTGAGCTGTGACAAGAAGCTCTGCTGGCTGCTGCTGTAGCTCAGGGTCATGCCAACGATAGGACTAATGCACTAATTACCACAGAGCGAGAGAAGAGAGAGAGTAAATAGAGGAAGAGAGAGATACAGAAACACGGAGCGTCCACAGAGACAAAAAGTAAAATCTGAGGTCTGATGAGCTCTGAGTGTCAGCAGTATGACATGACTGGGTTGACAGCAGGCACAGCTATCTTCATCTTCTTCTTCAATAACATCCTATGCAGCAGCAAATATCACAGAGACCACAGAGTTCAAATTTAGCTAGCACGTATGAACGTGTGTCTGGGTGGTATGTGTATGCATGAGCAAGTGTGTATGTGTTAGATATTGACTTTCGGCCTGCAATGCTTTTCGGCTTTGGCGAATGTCTGCGAGTAGGTTTCAAATTTGAACAATGAGCTAAATTATCCCTGATGGCTTTAATTTTGGTGGCGTCGGTGAAAACCTTCATTTAACACACATGCTCAAAAACACAAACAACCTACAACGTTCTCTTCAATCTTGTCTTTTACAAATACTGTATAGCATAGATCCACCAAGCAAAACTGATCTTGCGCCTCTGGCCCCTGTTGTCAGCTGCAGGAGACCCCATTCCCCCGCCCACTCACTCCTCATACTTATTTATCTCCAGTTCCTGGGGCCGTGTTAGTTCATTCCCCTGTCGCTGCTCTCTCCTTCTTCCCTTGCTCCTCTCTCTCTCTCGTTTCACTCCTCGTTTCCGGGCAATTGGGTCTGGGTGCTGGTGGTGGGGGGTAAGAGGTTGGGGTGGAGCTGCTGGGAACTTTGTGTGTGTGTGTGTGTGTGTGTGTGTGTGTGTGTGTGCGTGCTGGGAAGTGAGCTAATAAAGGACGGTGATCCATGAAAGGCCTTGAGCAAAGACACAGTCAATTACCTAATGCCTGGACCAGACCGCAGGGCCTACGCACACACATTCTCTCTCTATCAGACTCACTCTCTCTCACACACACACACACACACACACACACACACACAAATTTGTGCATGCACCTCATTTACGTATACATGGAGAGGGGGCAGTGGAGGGCATAACTGGGAATTGTGTGTATGTGTGTGGGGGGGTGCATATGCGTGTGATGGAGAGCTCCGATTTATTAAATTGCTGTCACTTTTGACAAATTTGTGCAACTCAAGTTGAAAGGGTTAGCCTGCACTGCTTCTCTTTTTTTCTTCTCCTCTTTTCTTTTAGAGGAGAATAATACCTTTAAGACTAAAACCCGGGCAACTACAGAATAAACTGGTGGCTGCCATCAGTGTGCATGGGTTGACAGGTGTGGTCTGACCTGGCTTCATGTCCTAGCTCTAGATGAGGGTTTATCATGGATCGGATGTTGATTGTCTGTGATGTGAAAGGGCAAACACGGGTTTCTATAATAACAGTATGATCGCTTTAATTATTAATATAATTATAGGATTAGTATCTGCTATAGGTTTATAGTAGTCATTCCTTCCTGTTCAACAATACATTTAGCTTTGCCTGCTTCTCAGTCTCAGAGACTTTTGACTGTACAGTTTAGGTTGTTGCATTAACATGACCTACACAATCATGTTAAATCTCCAGCAGAAATATTGTAGCAACCTACTGTTGCTACAATAATGTAACCTACTGTTTAAAAGAAGTGAAACACAATAGCCCTGTTTAGGCAGAAAGATACATTTATACACGGTCTTGTACTGTATAATCGTGTGTTTAAGCTGTAATGTGCTCATCTTTGCTGAAAGATGTTGACCATATGTGACAGCAGTCTGAAATAAATGGCTCATATTGAGGTTTTATCACTTCTTCATTATCCTGCATAACACAGAGGGCTTGTGGGCTGATGAAGCATTCATCAGCTATGCATCTCTGCACAGGATGATGGCTAGGTGGGTATGTGGTCTCCAACGATGACTTAATTTAGGTACATAGTAGGCATACCTGATAACTGTTTATTAATAATAATAATAATAATGTTTGTGTTTGCAGTTTTCAACCTACCTCCTCTTGGAGTCAGTGTGTAATCTACTATCTGAAGTTCTTGGCGTAGGCTGGCTGAGCAAAGGAACTGCTGCTGTGGGTCAGATGGTGGAGTGTACTTCCTGTTCCTCTGGTTGGCGGAGAGCAAAAAAAAAACAACAAAAGGTTATATGTCATGAAGGTTGCAGTACACCTCAGGTTAGTCTTTACTAAAATATCAAACAGTGATTAGTTTGTGCAGGAATCCACAATGCAGAAAATGGGGCAAATACAAAAAAACCACAAAATACACAGACAAGACAGGGAGAAATCTGCAGATATGCAAGTTCCTTTAAATGTCTAAAAAAGGTTGGAGTGGCAAGCACACTGGGAGGTCTTCTCTGTAGTCACAGAAATTATTATTGTACAAGACAGATCAAACAGGAGGTTAATAACAGTACTTCACACTTACACAGCTGAGTAGATTAGCCTGTGAGTGGTGAGGTTATAGTCAAGTGTTTTAGCCAAGACACATAGACACGCACAATTCCCACTAAAAATGAATACAAGTATTGAAATAAAGCAGGGAGAGACTGTTTATAACAAACCCGGTCTGAAGTCTGAAAATTATCTCCAGGCCAACACCCGTTGTTTTTCATAATAAGGATGTGCAAATTTGCTACTTAATGTTACATGAATTTGCTTGCCTATAATATTTATGTCCACTCATGTATGTGTTCACAAGCATGTATTCATTGATATATATGAAAGAAAAAAATGACATTAATTAATTGTTATTGTAGTTTAATTTTGTGTGTGGGTGTTTTTGCGTGTGTTATGTGTCTGCATATCATTCTCACAGAGTGCCACTGTGAAGTCGTACAGACTTATGTCGTCGTAGCTGATTCTGGGCCTCCTCCAGGTGTGTGTAAGAGGTCTGCAGACGCAACGTCAGGTCAGGACAATGCACGCGTTGCTCCCACACTTCCCCCGGCTCTCTAAACAGACCCTGAAATAACCACAACCACCAACACACACAGAAGGACACACACACACACACACACACACACACACACACACACACACACACACACAAGCATCAGATAATGATCACTGTTTCAGACCCCCACCTCTTTCTTTCTCTGATCCCTCTCCCACAGGTAGTGATGGCTTACTGCTAAAACCAGAGGCCAATCCTCTTCATATCGCCTCCTGTGACACAGAGACCAAGAGAGAGTGAGAAAGAGAGAGAAAGCGAGTGAAGAAAATGATATCAGGAGAAAGAGAGAAGGGAGAACAAAAAAAAAAAATATGCCAGACTAAAAGGAACACAGAGAGAGGGGAGAGGAGCGACAAAAAGTAAGCAAGATAGCAAAAAACTACTATATTGTCTGATCAACCTCATGTGGTTTAATCAGGCTTTATCTTCTCATGGACAATTATTAAGTAAAAAAATGTTTTCAAGACAACACATAACAACAATGATGGAATATATCACCCACTACCAGAGATCTTTTTATGTGTTTTTAACAAGATTAAAGTTCACTTTATCAGGCAGTGGCTACACACACACAGTGTCTCTAACAGGTGAAACACATTGTTGGTTTTGGGCTTTTCTGGGGATTTGTCTGGGGAAAAGATAAAGGAACACCACCATTATCTTTAATTCTTTGTAAAGTGCTTGAATTGCATTTGCATAAAACATATATCATGTTTTCTCTCTAACTGTATTCATCCAACTGTTTTTTGGGACCAAAACTCACAAACAAGTCTGTTAAACTTTAAACAGCTGTCTGTCAATTTCATTCCTTGTACTTCTTCTTGACATTGTGGCTCCTACCCTGGAGTGATGGGTTTCTGATGTCTACTGACATATCAAAGTTGCAAAGACAAAGAAATGTCATTTATAGCGAAAATTCTTGTGCCATTCCCTGTCTAACCTCACTTCCCCCCTTACATCCCCTTGAGACTTCATCATCCTCGTCATACCCTTGTACTGAAGGCATTGGATACATTTGAAACATACAGTGGTTAATGTCTTAACCATTAAATTAAAAAGTGATCGCATTGGAAGCTTTTGTAATTTCTGGAAGCAGAGGCAGTATGTTTTTAATAAGTCAAGGAAAGCAGAAATGTTGCATGTTACAGAAATGTATTTCTTAAAACTCAACACTCAGTGATTTTTATTCATTCTAGTTTTGATGATGTAGAGGGAAAATTAGGTTAATGGTTCATTAACCTGTCATGTTACTTAATATGTACTACATAATATGCAAAAAAATTCCATTCAGTTACAAATACTAAAAAAATATTGAAACTTTTATGTGTGAAGAAGAATAAAGTGCAACTTCTAAATAGGACTGACCCCGAATAGTCGAAGATTCGATGCTTCAATGGGCTGAGCCTGATTCGCCTGTCAATCTCACAGTCGAAGCTTCACAGCGAAACGAGGATCATGCCATTTTGGCAGTATGGGGTGATCAAAGTCTGATTTTACATAGAACTACAAGTTTTCTCCCAATAAATGAATATACTGCCTATTAAAATATAAATTTCAACATATAATGCTGTTATTAAACATGTAAAAAGTAAAAAGTAAAATAAATGTTTTTAAAGTGCGTGAATAAATCCAAAATTGTACACCTAACCCCGGGGGCGTCAGTGCACATGTGTAGGCGTAGCGTGTATGTGTGTAGTTGCAGAAGGGGAACACTTGCTGTTGAGACGGAGCCCCAGCTTCCCAGGTGTTGTCCCGAGTTGTCCGCACCTAGCGGGACGTTCAGATCATTTATCACCGTAGATGAAACACACAAAGAATATTATATCATTTTTAAATCGCAGGCTACTTGAACTAGACCCGTGAGGAACCGTGACGTGCATGTAAAGTTAGTTGCCACACGGCATGCACACAAAACTCTGCACAAGACCGGTGATCAGAGAGAAAATGGTCAACAATAAGCCTCAGTTTAGCTGTAAATGTACAGTGTAAGTTACACTGACTAATGAATAGAGACTGCAGCGCTGCAGCTTCTCAAGATTAAAGCAGAGCTACCGTGTATAAACCCCCCCTCCAGCCGCTTGCAATTGCCGCGCACAAAAACACACACGATCAGTCGACTGCAGGCAAGACTTGGCAATTCTGATTGGATTATGTAAATCCTTAGTCGGGGACAGCCCTACTTCTAAACATGCATTACCATGTAACTGTATGTAAGTGTATATGCTCTTTTCTGAGGGTAGTGTGTAAACTTTGTGCAGTGCCGATTAACTTAAATGTTGTTGCTTTGTTTGAGGTGACCTTCAGTTGTTGTTTGGTGTTAAAAAAAGAGGGAGGATGAAGGGGGAGAGATAGAGGGAGGGACGGGAACCCTGTCCTTGCTCCTATCACGACGGGATCAGTGGCCTGGCCTGACCACTTCCACAGCCAGCACCTCAACCTTATCCATCACCACAAGATAGTTATCACACCAGGGAGGGAGGGGTTGTGGAGTTGAGTGCAAAAGAAAGAAAGGGGGACTTCCTGCACTAATCATACACACACTCATTCTCAAAACAGAGAAACACAGGAGGCAGAGACAGAGAAAGACAGACGTATATAAATATAGATAAATAAGGAATTATTCTCCATGTCAGCACCAAGACACTTTCCTGACACCTTTAACGCATATGGTTCTGAAACCTTTTCTCATCAAGGACCCCTAAACTGACACAAATTAGACCGCGGACCCCCATTTGATAAGATTTTGTTCCAGGATCGCCCATATGGTAGGATTTTGGCTTTTAGATATTTTATTCCAGAAAGTGTATGGAATCCATGACCAAAAATTCGTCACTATGTCACTTATGGATGGACTTGAATGAATGAAAATTCATTGATGAAATGATTGACAATAAATGATTCCCCTTTTTGCGGTGGACCCCCTGGAACTCCCTCAAGGACCCCTGGGGTTCCCCGGACCACACTTTGAGAACCACTGCTTTAATGAACTCACTCTAACTACAGCCAGCTGGTCACATGTCTGCGAGTATGTGTGTGTGAAGTGCAGCTAATAAAATGAGACAGATCCACGCCTCATTTCTGCTCACTTATGTTTTACATTACTAGAAACTAATAATAGGGAAAGCACTTTGCCATAAAGAGCTACAGAGCGTAAATAACACAAATGGTGAAATGGCTCCTCATCAAATCATCACCATACACACACATATGCACACAATCACATACGTACACACATGCATAAATGCACAGCTGGACCACGATAAATTGTAAATTGACAGCAATTGAAAGGATCCTTCAACAGTTTAACTGTTGCATTGCTTTAAAGCTACATTAATAGTTTTGAGTACTGAATTAGAAGCGGACCTTGAGACAATTCCTCCACTCAGATCAACTGGACAAGGCACAACGGTTGGTGCTGTGATTGCCCCAGAGGAGAGGAAAGAGAGCCCGGATAGGCACGAAGCTGGCTTGGACATGCTCTTGGCTAAGGTCTGGTCTGGACGAAATGGGACTCAGGTTGGCCAAACGACAGGGAATGATCTTTACAGACACCTGCTCCCATCAACATCCAGATCAAGCACTCACCAGGCAGACCTTGATACGAGCAGCCAGAGTGCAAGACTCCGCCGAGACAAGAGTAGGCAGACTCTGTGTTTGACATCGATGATGCTTGGTGCACAAATGCAGCCAAAGTGGACACAGTTTCAGAAATGTAAGATTTTTTATGTGAAGATGAAAACCATTTTATCATCACTAACTTGTTGCTACTTTTTACATTATTGCGAACACAAATTCAAAAAATGCACTGCAGAATGCATGATGTTTAGGTATAATAACTTACTATCTAACCTGATAGTATGTCAAGACAGTGTTCTTGTGAGTGTGCCTTTTTCAGAAATGACTGTGGTCAAAAGTTGCTAATGCAGCATTAATATGGTCAGATGGAGGTCCCTAAATACACAAAATGACATAGTTATATCTGTTTCTCTGATGCAAAATATGCATTGACTATTCTCTTCCAGTGGCCCAATACATTTAAAAAATAAACTAATGATATAATACAACAGACTACTACGGTGGTGCAGTGGTTAGCACTGTCGCCTCACAGCAAGAAGGTCATGGGTTCAAACCCTGTGTGTTGTTTGCATGTTTTCCCTGTGTACTCCGGCTTACTCCCACCATCCAAAGACATGCAGGCTAGGTTAATTGGTGTCTCCAAAATTGTCCTTAGGTGTGGATATGAGTCTGAGTGGTTGTTTGTCTATGTGTGGCCCTGCGATGGACTGGCAACGTGTACCCTGCCTTTTGCCTGATGTAAGCTGAGACTGGCTCCAGCCACCCGCGACCCTATACGCAGGATAAGCGGTAGACGATGGATGGATCTTTGTGAACTGATGAGGAACACAAATGAGAGCTGCACATGGGACCCACTTTTAATACACACACTGTGGTACACAAGTATTTGACAGTAACAGTCACATCCTCAGTCAGAAATCCAGACAATAAACCACTCTCTGCAGTATCCCCCAAGAGGGCTGTCTGCCATGTTTTAATGATGTCATTCTTCTTTAGAAAATGTTTTAAAGGCCCTCTGCTTGCATCAAGAACCACCTCCAACAAGACAAGAAGGGGATGTTGGGGGCTCTAATAATTAGTCAGACACATTAGTTAGACACTTTCTAAAACAAAAAAAAAAAATAAAACTGGTGAATGCTTTATTGCTTTCTTTTTTCTCTTTCTGTCTACAGGTGCTGGTCATATAATTAGAATATCATCAAAAAGTTGATTTATTTCAGTAATTCCATTCAAAAAGTGAAACTTGGATATTATATTCATTCATTCATTACACACAGACTGATATATTTCAAATCTTTATTTCATTTAATTGTGATGATTAAAACTGACAACTAATGAAAATCCCAAATTCAGTGTCTCCGAAAATAAGAATATTACTTAAGACCAATACAAAAAAAGGATTTTTAGAAATGTTGGCCAACTGAAAAGTATGAACATGAAAACTATGAGCATGTACAGCTCAATACTTATTCGGGGCTCCTTTTGCCTGAATTACTGCAGCAATGCGGCATGGCACGGAGTCGATCAGTCTGTGGCACTGCTCAGGTGTTATGAGAGCCCAGGTTGCCCTGATAGTGGCCTTCAGCTCTTCTGCATTGTTGGGTCTGGCGTCGCATCTTCCTCTTCACAATACCCCATAGATTTTCTATAGGGTTAAGGTCAGGCGAGTTTGCTGGCCAATTAAGAACAGGGATACCATGGTCCTTAAACCAGGTACTGGTAGCTTTGGCACTGTGTGCAGGTGCCAAGTCCTGGAAAATGAAATCTGCATCTCCATAAAGTTGGTCAGCAGCAGGAAGCATGAAGTGCTCTAAAACTTCCTGGTAGACAGCTGTGTTGACCTTGGACCTCAGAAAACACAGTGGACCAACACCAGCAGATGACATGGCACCCCAAACCATCACTGACTGTGGAAACTTTATACTGGACTTCAAGCAACATGGATTGTGTGCCTCTCCTCTCTTCCTCCAGACTCTGGGACCTTGATTTCCAAAGGAAATGCAAAATTTACTTTCATCAGAGAAGATAACTTTGGACCACTCAGCAGCAGTCCAGTCCTTTTTGTCTTTAGTCCAGGCGAGACGCTTCTGTCGCTGTGTCTTGTTCAAGAGTGGCTTGACACAAGGAATGCGACAGCTGAAACCCATGTCTTGCATACGTCTGTGCGTGGTGGTTCTTGAAGCACTGACTCCAGCTGCAGTCCACTCTTTGTGAATCTCCTCCACATTTTTGAATGGGTTTTGTTTCACAATCCTCTCCAGGGTGCGGTTATTCCTATTGCTTGTACACTTTTTTCTACCACATCTTTTACTTCCCTTCACCTCTCTATTAATGTGCTTGGACACAGAACTCTGTGAACAGACAGCCTCTTTAGCAATGACCTTTTGTGTCTTGCCCTCCTTATGCAAGGTGTCAATGGTTGTCTTTTAGACAGCTGTCAAGTCAGCAGTCTTCCCCATGATTGTGTAGCCTACAGAACTAGACTGAGAGACCATTTAAAGGCCTTTGCAGGAGTTTTGACTTAATTAGCTGATTAGAGTGTGGCACCAGGTTTCTTCAATATTGAACCTTTTCACAATATTCAAATTTTCTGAGATACTGATTTTGGGGTTTTGATTAGTTGTCAGTTATAATCATCAAAATTAAAGGAATGAACACTTGAAATATATCAGTCTGTGTGGAATGAATGTATACATTATACATGTTTCACTTTTTGAATGAAATTACTGAAATAAATCAACTTTTTGATGATATTCTAATTATATGACCAGCACCTGTATTATATATATATATATATTTTATATTGTTGCGCTCGGTTACTTTACTCTGTCTCCACCTGCTTATGTCTGTCATGGTTGCACCTTTTACCATCTCACCTGCTGTTTCTTGCTGGAAATCGGGGGAAATATGGGCCTGTAGGAGTTGCAGGTTCTAGTGGTTTTCATCCATGGGGATCCAGGAGTCCCAGGGAAACTGGGGGCTGTTGGGCGAGGCATGCCTAACAGACAAGCCTTGCCTCTCGGGGCCAGTCTAGTAGGGGTCTGGTACTTGACCTGCCTCAGCAGTTGTTCCATCTCATGGGGGACTGGCTTGAATGGAGAGTTGAAAACCCCTGGGCACTGAAGAAAGAGAGCGAGAAAGAGAGAGAGGGATAAAGGTCAACTCTATATTATAGATATAGTGAAAGACACAGTATAAGTATAAGAAATGTAATATGAGTAGATGCATACGTGTATTTCTGACTGGCTATGAGGATATTACTCTTACTTAAGGTTCCTAGTCGGGTCGCCACCCAAATTCAAACCAAGGACGTTGCAGTTGGATTATACTTTTTTGAGGCACCAGGATGTCCTAGGTGTTTTACTCCCCAAACACTATAATGTATTAAAATACTATATGGAGTTTGGGGAAACCAAATATTAGGGGATCATTAAATAACCTCCTGGGACAGCTTAAAATGAAACTAACAACTGCTAGCCACTATTAGAGTCAATATTCTGAGGTAATTTGAAACATCAGTTTTGTTGACAACTTTTTCATACAGTTTTTCATCAAAGTTTATCAAGTTTATTGCCCTTCATATTATCCATAATAAACTTTGTGAAATTCACCATTCTGTATCCCTTCTGACAACAGTTCAGTTCATCTTCACTGCCTCAAATGCATACACCATGGCTCTTAGCCAATCAGAGGCTTTTGCCAGGTTACATATTTGGCTGGAGCATTTAGATAACAAAAAATGACTACAGCGACAACCTAGCTGCATCTGTCTCAAATTTGGCATTATACAAGACTTGTTCATTAGAACAACACATGCACAAATACACAAATGTACACACATACAAAACTGTGCCTCCCTGTTCTGAAGTGGGGTAGAGATTTGCCACAGACTCAATAATAATTATTCAAATCACAGTGATCCTTTTGCCTGTGTGTTAATTGCCAGACCAAAGCTTTGAGTTTGAGGACTCTGTATCTACTCTATATGCTAATAACACTGCTTGCTATTTAGGGCACTCTAAAACACTGGGACAACGGAGAGAAAGGGCATAAGTGGGAAATTGCTCCAACTATATTGACCCGAACCTCACTCTTTTCTAAAATAACATATTAACAGACTGGTTAATTAGTAAATGTTTCATTATTAGACCATGAGCACTTTTGATGGAAGTGTTTCAGAACGAGTAGAGATAATTAATTCCACTTCACTGACCCTGATTTCTCTAACCATGGGTTGTAGACAGAACTGGATAACAGCAGATTTTTAACGATGAGTCCTTATCTTGGTGCAATTTTTTTGTGCTAGCACAAAGCGGACAGTAGAGCAAATGCATTATTTTCATTGGGTCAAATGAGTGGACCGCCTCTTAAAACTAGAACAATTTAATGACTCCAGCAGAGGCACAAATACAATTTTAATGTGATCAAGCCACAACTGATTTATATTAATGGGTGTTTCTTTCCAATAATGCCATCTACAGCTACTTGATGAACATATAAGCTCCCTTCCTTTCAAGTTATGAAAGAAAAGGACCTTAGGCATCATACACCAGCAAGAATTGAATTATTATGGTTCTCATTCACTGTTTATGTAATTACGTAAGCGGCCAGCATTATTGTGCGCATGTATATCCAAATATGACTAATGCAATGCAACCTTTTAAATCACTACAGTAAATAAAAATAAATATTGGCAACAGACAAAAGTTAATAATATATAATCAAAAACTAAAAGATAAATTCTACTAAAATTAATTGTATTTGCCTTCTTGTGTTAACTGGAGCATTAATTCAACTTTAAAAATGGGATATTGTATGTCCATGAAAGAATATTTTGGTACTGTATATTTGTGGCCTGGCCTCCAGAGTACCATTACTGAAGCTTGTGCAAACTCCACACGCTGATCATATATCGCTCCTACAACTGTATTACTGCACTACTAGAGCAGGACTGCTCTTGTTCCTTTGCATTCACAGATTCCTTTCAGAGCTTCTAATAGAGGACCTAGCCCATAAAAATATCACAATAGTACAGGGTACAGTACATGACTGTGATTAAGAGTGTTATGGCTGAATAAAATGTATTCTCAAAATTGTTTATACAGTAAACCCCTCTCCAACATCTTAAGAAGTGTCTGGCACTCTAAATATTCTAAACACAAACCCAAAATCAGGATTTTCAGTGTTTTTAATGACATTTCTTCAGTGTTCAGGATCAGTCTATTCAATGCATTAGGTTTGAGAGTACACACCTAACTCAAACAGGAAGGTACAGACTGCTGGGGACACACATCACATACATAAACGTAATCCTCGCCACTCTTAAAGACACACACACGCACACAAACACACACATGCGCACATGCAAGCCCAAATGTACCAACCTAGCTACGGGAAGAGCAATGATGTTGACCCCAGGAACACACCATCTCTATCTCTGTCATAGGGACTTGGGGCCTTTTGGTAAGCTGTGTGTGTGTGAGCATGTGTGTGTGTGGGTGTGTGTGGGCTGGGGTCCGAGAAGTGAGGAAGGATGAACTGTGTGGGAGAGCCATCTATTCACTGCTGACAAGGTCAGAGCTACGAAGGGAAAGAGTCCCCTGCCATATGCAGAGAGAGAGAGAGAGATATATAGAGAGGAAGAGATGGACAGAGGGCGGGGAAGAGCACACAAAGTTTTCTTCTTGCTTTCTTTCCTTCTTGGTTTATTCATAAAATATCCAAAATAGTTGATATGATAAAAACAGTGAACATATGGGCATACAGTCAATCCAAAGCATTTGGAGAGTCAAACATGATCTGACAAAATACAGACTCTACTACACTCCAGCTTACACCACCTTCATAGTAGCATGTATGAAAGTTTTGTGTATGTGAGCATCTTAGGTGAACATGGGACACCTGCAGGAAATAGAGAGTGAGCCAGATGATGACGATGCTGGTCGTGCAGGCATTAAGGGGGGGGGGGGGGGGGGGGGGGGGGGGGGGGGGGGAGCAGTAGTGGTGCTGAATCAACAGTGACCAGTGTGCTTTGTCTTCATTATGATCCCAGTGGGGAGTCACAGAGATACGTGGATGCCACACACACACACACACACGGGTATGCACACCTGTCCCAGGGGAAACACTAAAATACTCCGCTCAGCACATCAGAAGAGCCATGTGGACACATACTTACTCATGTGTGCACACACACCCCAACTCCACACAGCCCATCTGTGTTAACAAAAGAAGGAAAGAAAGAAGGCTCTTCCTTTCTTTCTTTCTGTGGCCTGTCTCTAGAGGAACTCCCTATCTGTACATTTCCGACAAAACACAGTGAAACCAGATGACCAAAAATTAGCTGTGAGTATAAATGTGTTCCTAGTGTGTTATCGGATGTGGCTTCACACCCACACTCCTTAGCTGAGGTCACTACTGCACTTTATGGTGACCAACGGTTTCAACAATAACTAAATGATTACTACTGTATTGGAATTATTACCTAAAATTATTAGTTATTAGAGTATTGTAACAAGTGTGTAGAGTGTAAGAATTTCAACCATAAATTGCTCTTTTCAAACTTTTCTGTCTCAGAGATACTGTATACGCATGACTGTGCGTTGCTTTGTTAACTTTCTATATGTATTTAAATCAAAAAGATACAACACTATTGTGCTATTTGCCATGTAGAATCTGAAGTTCAAGCACATGAAATGTATTTTTACAAAGTCTGATATAATTCTAGGTTTAAATATTGTATAGAGATTTTTATTGAAGAGCAATGACCAGGGATAAATTTAAATCATTCCCTGGCAATTTAATGTCAGGAAATATGAATTTACTACTTTAAAGTGACATTGAACTATTTTTCACAAGAGAGAGAACACAAACAAATATTTTGTAAATATAATTGTGTAGACCAGTGGTTGTCAAACCCTTACTTTTATGGCCCCCTCGAGAAGCCATAAAAAAGTTTATGCCCCCCACCACATGTAAATGGATTGAATTTGTGTCAATCATTAACAACACTGGAGCAACAAACAAAAAGGGAGCAAAGTTGAATTTGATTAAAATAAAATAAATTATTCAGGCTAGCGTGTTGGCATCAGCTATTTGCACCACTGAGTTTAAAGTATCATCACCTGATCACCCAAAGTACCACCCACAACCCACTCCTTCCCATTCATCCCACTGCAATGACTGGACAGCTGAAAACATAATCTACTGTTATTAGTTTTGACACTCAGTCCTACATGCACTGATACAAGGTCCTGTTATATGATGCTGAGTTTTTGTTATAGCTTTAGAGTTTTTTTCTCTAATGTGCGCAAAATGACACTGATTTCGGACTAAACATACAAGCTAAATATAAATATAATAGCTGTTTAGAAGGAATCAACATTTAATATTGTCCTATGTCTATCTATGTCAAATATGTGCAATAGTGTTCCTAGACCAACCTGCTTCGTACTGATGAGGTGGTGTAATCGGTGAGCTTGGTAGACCTTGACTGCGTACTCTTTCACCATCTCCAGACAGTCTCTCTCTCTCTTCTGGAGTTCCTCAAGTTCATCCAGCTCCCTCCTACAGGGCACACACACCATATACATATATGTTTGCACTTCAAAAATTCCATTTAATTAATTTACATGATGGGTTTTTGACAGGGATCAGTCAGATATAAATATAATAAATATGCACTGTACAATAAAAAAATTAACATTTAAAGGTTAAGTGTGTAAGTTTTAGTGGCATTTAGTGGTGAGAGCTGCAAATTGCACCCCCCCCCCTCCCCTATCCAAGCGAGTTGTGTAGCTAGGGTGCCTGAGACAGGAAAAGATGTCCTCTGTGAGAAGCAGAGAGTTGCCAGTCAAGAAATGAGCAATCTTTAGATAGATATATTAAGAAATTATATTTACTTGATTATTCAGTAAAACCATATTTATTGTGAATATTCGTCATTAAACAACAGCCACATCAAGAAATAAAGTGTTACATGATGTCTTATTCTCCTGTAATACATTATTTTACTGTACTGTAATCGTACTTTTTGTTACATCTTGGGAGGGTTGGCTCATCTGGACTAACATCATCAGAACATCTCAAAAACTATCACATCTAGTGCATCAAGTATGACCACTGACAGATAACAGGAAAATGTAAGCCTCACTGTTTCTGCACAGTCCATTATAAACCACATAATACGTGAATTTTACAAATGCATTGTCAGTTGAGGATCAAGGCTCCTCTAGTTTTGCTTAATTAATTAGATAAGCAATCTGCAAATCTTACCAAAATGTCTTTTTCAATTTTTTGAAAGTACTGACAGCCATAATTTCAGCTTGTGGTAAAACGGAGCAACGTTTTTAATGGGCATTTAGCATGTGAAAGTACAAATTACACATTTGTGTGCACAGTGGCAAAGTTTTTTTTTAAGCAAATTCGGAAAGTATTCATTACTGGTCACTTGATAGGCACACGGTTATGTTGTGTCCCTATTAGCAGTAAAATAAATGTTACTGTGTTTTCCACATGTTTTCTACCAGGGCAGTATTCAACAGAAATTTAGCTGCTGATCTGAGCTTCCATGCTGTTACCGTTTTATTGCCAATAATATTCATCAGCGGTTTGTCTCAGGAAGGTAACGGCACATTTCTATCCATGTTGCAAAGCCATTACAGAGCGCTGTAGAATAACTACATTAAATTACAATCCAACAACATATGTTTTTCTACCAGGGCAGTAAAGGTTTAGCTGGCTGATCTGAGCTTTCATGCTGAAAGCTACTGATTTATTGCCAATTTGTGATCAGCTGATTGTCTCAACATAGCGCTGAAGAGAGTGTAACTATATGAAATTAATCCAACTACATATTTTACACCACAAGCCAAAGCACAGCGCTGGAGAATAAATACATGAAACTAATCCAACTAAATGTTTTTTCTACCAGAGCAGCAAAAGTTTAGCTGACTGATCGCTTACATGCGTAAGCTAAGGTTACCGTTTTATTGACGATTACAGATCAGCTGATTGTCTCGCTAATGTACCTGGAAAAGCCAAACCACAGGCTGGAGAATAACAAGGCTACATGAAATTAATCCAACTACACATTTTACACCACTGACAGGAGAAACGTGTCACTTCTCTCAGTGATTATGGCCTGCTTCTAGCTAAAGCTATCAAACAACAGCTTTTATTTGCACCGCTAAAGTCCGACTAACTTAATTACCTGTCCAGCAGAAAACAGACAACTTCAGCTCCACTTTGAAAACATCTGTCCCACATCAAAGCCTTCGATCTGGGAAAATCCACACCGATTATTTCCGTGATTTTTTGCCATCATCTGTCTGTATCTGTCCCGACTACCTCTGGCTTCATCTTATTAAGATTCACATGCTGTCGGCTCGTGCTAAATAACAGGTGTGCGCCTTCATTTGTCCAAATGTCACTTCTCCTGCTACACTGCTGAAATTATACAAGCATAAGAACGCCGTTATGACGAAACGCGCTCTGTAGCGCTGTTTGTCTGTTGTCGGCTACGGTAGAAACATGACGACACAATACTGCGACATCCATGGAAGGGGGTGTCCGCAGTTATGTAGATATAAATGGCTCATTTATATATATATAGTATGGATATTATATTATATTTCTGTCAATAAATCCTCAGAAATATTACACACAAACCAAAGTTTATTCATCATTTTGCACCAACTTATAAGACATAATTTCCAGTCTTCATAAGTAGTCTAATCAATCTAAATACAATAGTTTGTCTCACTAATGTATGTTTGCTGAATGACAATGACTGCCTGATTACTGCCACTACATTTTGTTTAATTTAACTCACTTCTTGAAACAATCATATCAGACTAATGATTTTGACAATACCTTCTCTAGAACAAATAGACCAGTAATGTTACACATTACCGAGACATTCTGCCCATATATCTTAATATTATATAAATGAAAGACTTGTGCACAAGGTAAAAAAGCAAGTACATTTGTGCACGTGTTAGTGTGTATTTGGAACACAGTGCCGAATAGCTGACAGTTCCCTGGAGTGTCCTTCAGATGGATAAAAAACGTCCTAATGATAAAAGGGAGACTGGGACAGACATGGAAAGACAGAGGAGCTGTGGGAGAAAAACAAGAGAATGAGAGTGCTTGGATGGAAAAAAGCAAAGTGAGCAAGAGGCTATAAGTGGGAGGATGATGGATATATTTCATCACCGCAGCCAGGACAGGTCTGTGTGTGACATCTGTTAAGCGAAGCTGGCTAAATGGGATGCATTAAAAGCCCATACACAGCAATTTCATTCCGCAATCACGCAGCCTTATACTTACAAGGGGGTAATAACTTAAAAAGGGAATTGGAAACAATTACTAAAACACACATGCCATGGTAATGTGAAAATACACACACACACACAGCTAAGAATAAAGCCATAGCTCTTCAACAATCCAACGTTTCTTTTCTCTTTTTCTATCCCTTTTTTCTTTCCTTCTCTCTTGCTTCTTTCTCTACTCAACTTGTTTTGAATTACAAGCCTCCACAAAGGAACCGGAATATTCATAGTGTGTCTGTAATGTGAGGTTAACACATTCTGCGGGTACTGACATTTAAAAAGAAATCACAACACCGTTCCCGTTGCCTTTGCATTCTCATTCCTTCCTCAGCAGCACCAGATTAAATTACAAAATAAATGAAATATGCAGAGCACTGTGTGTGTGTGTGTGTGTGTGTGTGTGTGTGTGTGTGTGTGTGTGTGTGTGTGTGTGTGTGTGTGTGTGTCAAGAATGAGAGCAAGTCTAAATGTCTGTGTGTGTGTAATATTAAGCACAGTAATTTAAGACTGTGTATATGAATGTGCGGCTGTATGTCTATATATGCTTGTGTGCGTGACTGTGTGGGTAAATATAGAGGTTGCTTGGCCCCTATTTGTCCACCTGGCTAAAAGGGATATTACTTATTAATGTAAAATATAAAGTTCTGGTTTATGATGGGACAGTCTGGTTCCCAAACCAATGTGCACCAATTGTGCCTGTGTGTATTTACAGTATATGTGTGTATTGCTGTTTGTTTATGCATTAATACCACCTTAACAACTGACTGGCAATGTTTCTGGGGGTCGGGACCTGTTTTCATATGTCTATGTTGGTCTGAGCTGAGAATGTTTAAGCGTGGCTTTATGTGTGTGTGTGTGTGTGTGTGTGTGTGTGTGTGTGTGTGTATCAGCAATATGTATGTGTGTCTCAATGTTCATACTATGTGTTCACACACTTTTGCTTATATTTGTGTCCATATGTGCGAGTGTGTGTGCATGTCAGGCTGAATGGGTGACCTTTGCTTCCTTGCCCCCAGATCCAGTGTTATTAATTGCTATGTAGTGGACAAAAGCCAAACAGATTTGTAACGGCTGAAGGCACCTCGATCTGTGTCGACCCAACCAGCCGCCACAACATACAACCCTCATTAGCCCTGTTCGGCATGCAGCACGTGCCCTGTGCTTGTGTGTGTGTGTGTGTTTGACTGAAAGAAAGAAAGAAAGAGTGTGGTAAAACACAGGATTGTAATTCTATTATATGTTTTGTTTTTTACATCTGGATAATTAACCTACACTGATGCCTTAGAAATCATCTTGGTATACCTTGACTTCTATATCTGAACAAAAGTGTATAGGTACAAAAAACAAACATTTGGTATTTTGTGAGTCATACTTTGGGTTACAACATTTTCATTCACAATTTTACCATCAACCGCATATACTGCGTACAGGGTCGCGGGGGGCTGGAGCCAATCCCAGCTGACATCGTGCGAAAGGCGGGGTACACCCTGGACAGGTCGCCAGTCCATCGCAGACAATTTTACTTACCATCAATTATATACTAAGAATACAGACAATATACTGATTGACCATATTGGTGAAATGTTGATAAAGTCATGGTTGTATCTCCCTTGAGTGAGAAGGTTGGAAAGCAAAATGTAAATTTGAGTCTATGTATATTCTTTTAAAAACACGTATTCCTACTACCACTGCCACTCAAACTTCTTTACTGTTTAAGCTCATTATTGTATTTTAACAGAAATGCTATTTTTACACTTAACAGCTTTTTGAGTCTATGCTAAGTTAGACAAATCAAATGGGTATCTTCCACTATTACAGTCTTTTTATTTAAAATACCCTATTTGTGTTGTAGGGGAAGCAGACTAACAAAAAGAGGGAATTTACATTATATTTTTCAAAGGAAGGAGGACTGTCACCCATCTCTTACACTGCATGAGGAAGTGGTCTCTTCACTGCAAGTATGAGCAGGAGGAATGATTACAGCAAGCAAAACCTGTTTCAATGTACATGTGGTTATTGTTTTAAACACAATCCTGTCCTTTAAGGCATTGTGTTTACTGGAAGGGATATTTAGAGCTGATATAGTTTTCCTTGACAGTCAAGTAAAAATGTGTTACTTTTACTTTTTCATAATCTTCATTTCAAACATCTATGATTGTAATTTGATATATAAATTTATATATTTAATATTTAAAGTTATTTTGCACAGTTTAGTATTACTTTATTATTGCGTGTACTCCATTATAATGATTATTGGCATATAATATGCCATATAATGCAGTGTGAGCACTCTGACTATACTTCTGATGGCTGCTGAACTGTTGGACAAGCTAATCAAGCACACATTTCAAATTATTGAAACTCTAACTGACATTTTCACCCTGGACTGTTAACTTATTTAAATGGCTAATATCATATAACTAAATGTCTCACTTCTTCTTCTATTATTTACTCCATGGTTCACAACGGGGTGTCAAGGTCTGACGGGATATCAGAGACTGATGCATTGTGGGACAGCAGGCCACACCTGCGGTCATCCAGGCCAGCTAATTGGAAAGGTTCTAAATATTTAATGGAGGCTTGACCTGATTGGCTGTTTTAATTGCGCCAATTGAATGATTCAATAGCTGGCAAGGAGTGGGTAGTCAGCCAGTCAATTTAGACAGTGGCCGGCTCAATGTATTGAGCCTTCAACAACCTTATAACACAGCGTTTCCATTTAAATGACTGACTGATTGATTAACTAATTCACTAAAGTAGTAAAACTGATGCCAGTACAATTCCACTGTTGAAATGATCTCCAATGAATATTGCTAATATTCGAAACTTCATACATTTTACATACTTTCCTCCGATTGTTTTACTTTGAAAAGTTATTTCCTAAGAAGGCAGGGGGAGCACAGCACCCAGATTATACTTTAACACACACACACACGCACACACACACATACAGAATATACAAATCCAATCAGACTGAAGGAGTGAACTTGTCTCCACCCAAACTGGATCAGAAAGAAAGAGCAGCAAAAGAAAGACTGACGCATAGAAGCGGAGAGTGATCGTAGGGCAGGCGTGCAGGCAGGCCCGCGCACTCTCCACCATAGCAGCTCTCCTTTCATGAATGTCCTTGAAAGGGACACAAGAGAGGGAGGAATGAAGAAGGCTGGATTAAGGAGAGACAGGGAAAAAAGTAGATAGAGGAAGAGAGACAGCATAGCACAAAAAGAGAAGAATAAAAAATTACACTAGTGCTGCTCAGCCTAGCAATAAATTCTCGGTTGTTCTCTACGGGAGAAGTTAAAAGATTTTGCCATGTCGTTGCAACATCACAAGGAGAAGTATTTATCTGATTATGGCAGTAATAATTACCCAGCTGTTTATTGCAGATAGAGGAATAATTCATGCAGTCAACAGGCCGTGTTGGTGGCGGCAGCAATGACACCAGCACATTTAGTAAATATGCAAAGCGGACTTGCTCCGCTTGCCTAATTGCCCCCATCGTCCCACTGCATGCCCTTATTAAAACCAAGGAACTTTAAGTGTCTCCCTGACAAAGTGATAAATTGTTGGGGTATCAAGGAAAACTGTGGCAGAGTGGGGACTGCACTAGGGTCCTGACTTCATTAGGCTATGCAGAAGGAGAGGAAGGATGAATGAGGATGGACACTGAAGCACAGTAAACCGGTGGCAGAGAGAGAGGGAGAGAAAGATACAGAGCAAAATAGATTGAGAAAGAGAAGGGGAAAGGCAGAGATTGAGGGAGAGAGGCAGAGTGAGGTCAGGGGATAGAAGAGGGTAGTGTAAGTAGCGTGTATTAGCTGGATGCTGTACCTAATGAAATGACACGTGCGAGGGAGATCTGTCATGAGAGAGAAAGAGAGACTGAAACAAGAGTCAGAGAGAGAGAGAGACGAGAGAGAGGTTCAGCAGTGTATGTATTACTCCTATATCATTACCATGCACAGCCGATCAGCCTGCACTAAATGGGGACCATTAGTCCAACTTTGAATAATTTATGCAGCAGGTTTGGACAGACCGACAGACTTACAAGAGGGAGGGAGCAGGTGGATTAAAAAGCGGACCTTTGCGGGGTGAGTGATCAAGCAGCGTGCGATCCAAGGGCTCAGCGGCTAACACAGAAAGGATATTTTAAATAAATGCCGGCACGGCGTTAATTGATCGTGACCCTGGCAGCACTAAATAAACATGTGATTAACTGGAGAGAGAGTGACCTCAACACCCCAAACCACTGTGGAGGAGGGGCTGTGTGTGTGTGTGTGTGTGTGTGTGTGTGTGTGTGTGTGTGTGTGTGTGTGTGTGTGTAAATTGGGATGTCACACAGTTGATAATGAAGCAGTAAAACCAAACCAGTAAAATGACATCACATCTTGTGCTCCTTGAATTTAGTTTTACAATAACCTTTCATTACTACATTTCTCTAATCTAGTCTAACTCTGCTCTTTGTGTTTAATTGTTTTAATATATACAAGAAGGTAAAAAAAGATCGGAAAGCTGTGACCGCATAGTAATGTATGTAACCTTTGTTCTAATTACACTTACAAATATATTTTCTGTAAGTTCATTCTATTTACTTTTTAGTCAAGTTTGATAAATCATAGCAGCATATTATATATATATACACATACATACACACACACACACACACTTATATTGTGGCTAAGACCCCTGTTTTAGACAAAGCATAGTGGAAAAGAAAAAACAGTATGAGCAGGATTTTACCAGTTTTAAACATGTATTGTGTGAGAACACTTGACAAAGTCCTGTGTGTCTGTCTTTGTGTTATTATAATACTAAAGTGGTAACACTTCCTTAATGGACTTACACAGCCTAGCTCCCCCTACCTCTGAAAGGGGCAAGGAGTGTGGAGGAAAGGTGGAACGCTGGTGGGGAAGTGAGGGGGGGAAGTCAGTGATCCAAGGAGCACTTTAACAAATTTACATTTAATTTTAGCAGAAGCCTAAAGATATTTTGTGGTAAAATATATTAGCAACATTAAAAATGTGACTATTAGCTAAACGTGATGTTTTTTTTGTCAAAAATAAAAGATGGCGTATCTCTAGCAGTAAGCCCTGGAGCACAGGATGTTTTATTAATGCACGAGCTGCGGTTCAAATCAGAGGCTAATTTTTAATTTCTTCACATCGTTCACTTCTCTCGCTCTTAGCCTGGAGCACTTTAGAGGACTTCTCTCTCTCTCTCTCTCTCTCTCTCTCTCTCTCTCTTCTTTCCACTCGTAGTCTCTCCGTCTCTTTCATTCCTTCACTTTTCCATTCCTGTCCCCATTCTACTTCTGAGGTAACAACTATGCAAGTACAGATCTTACAACACACTCTTTCCTCTCTCACACACAGATACATATATTTTAAGGTTATGAGCACACAAGCACACCTTTTAACCAACTGCCTTTACACTAATCTAATCAAATCAATTCATCTTGACTGACGAGTCCCTTTGCGGTTATGTAGTGGTCCCTGGGCAAAGATATGATTTGCCACAATTCGTAAAAGGGAAAATGGTACAAAAACACAGCAAGACAGGGAGTGAGTGAGACATATGAGAGAAATGGGAAAAGACAGGAGAAGCAGTGAAGTATTATAGTTAACATTTTTTACAAAAAGGGTACAGCTTGCTTACTTCTTGTTGCTGTCGTACTGTGCATTATGAAGAGCAGGCATTCATTCTATTGCAATGACGTCAAACTGTAATATACAGCACCATTTGTTTTGGATTTTTTTTTACCTGACAAGTTCATTTTTCCTGGAGAGTGCTTCCAGATAGCTCTTGCGTGCGTAGAAATTATGAATATACTTTCTCACAAAGAATCCTCTCCATCTCCGCTGGATCTGTGATGGATTAGAGCATGACAGAGGTTTTCTTCAGAGGTTTGCCAACAACATGGGGAGATGTGGAAGCTGGGAAATCTGGTAGTGTGGCAATTTGCTTAATTCTTAGCATATGAAAGAAATAATTAGCTTCACATAGCCATTATTTCAATGACTAATACCAAATAGGATTGCTCTTCACAGACAGTTAAGTAAAGCATTATGGCATGTTTTTTTTGTTTCTTTTGCTCTAGCAACATACAATATTAACACAAGTACCAGCATATCCAAGGAAGGATAAAATCAAGGGCAACTGGACTTGGTGGAGAACCTTGAAGACGTTTCGCCACTCATCCAAGGGGCTTCTTCAGGCCTTCTTCAAGCCACTAGGATGAGAGGCACAACGTCTTCAAGTATCTTTAACCAAGTCTAGCTGCCCTTGATTTTAACCTTCCTTGGACAACTATGACCTGGATGACTGAGAATCTTCACAGACAAGTACCAGCGTAATACTACATCACAGAGACAAAGACATTGCTATAGGTCCCATCATTGTATTTGCTGTCTAAATACAGTCTTGCCAAGCCTTTAGTCATTACTTTAAACATAATAAAATAATGGTATTAGGATGATGGTATTAGCATATATGGGAGAATGCTTTAAACCATGTATGCACCTGCAGTTTTTTTACCCTGTAGTGATAGAGGAACAATCCAAGGGGGGACAAACAGCTGTCACACCTCCATACGTTTAACTGTATCAGTCCACATTGATTGTGGAGGCCACAGATTAGCTAGCACACACACACCCACACACTCACCAGTGGACCATTTTAAAGCAAGGGGGCGGATGTCCTTCAGACTAATTAGGAGATTAAAACAATGGCAGGTAAAAGAATAATCACACTATGAGAAGAGGGGAGAGAGGAAAGGAGGAGAAGTGGAGGATGGGGAAAAACAACAAAGAGCAAAATAAGAATTAGCATTGATCTGCCAGTCAATAGATAATTTTAAATAAAGTAATTGCCGCCTCCCGAGTTCTTGCTGACCTTTGTTGACTAGTGCAATCGATGCTGTTGAATCTAATACAAATCCGAGGTGCGGCATGTAAACACTGGTTTCTATTATGGCCCTAATACATTATCCTCTGTTAGCTACCACGCCATGATAAAGACAACAGGAGGGGAGAGAAAAAAAAGAAAAGATTCTAAATTGATTCAAAGGAAGTGTCACAAGGGGATTCTCAGATGATTGTTTCTCCTTTTTTTTCCCCCATTCACTCTTTCTCTCTATTTACACATTGAATATTTCTTTGGTATAAGATGGTCTGCGAGTACAGGCCCTTCACTCTCTGTCTTGCCAATACTTTGCCGGATATAAGCAATCTAAAAAAAACAGACATATTGTATCTTAAAGTCTGGCATACATATTTTTTCATCTTTCAACAGGTGCAGGGTACCCCGAGGATTCTCAAAGTTAAATTTAAGACTTTTTAAGACCTTTTTAATACCACCTAGGATGAAATTTAATACTAACTTCATTGCTGTTTAAAATTATTATTTATTCATTTTAAGCCCGAGAAAATTATTTACAAAGTTACATAAATTTAATAAAACATTTTATTATAATACATTCATATTTAACACACTATAGCTTGGGGTGTGTTTGTACTTTGATAAGATAAGATGAATCAAGGATGTCACTTTTTGTTGAAAAGTGGTGGGGACATAAGGGTTCAGATTAGGGGTGTGACGATACACTTAGCTCACATACACAATTCACAATATTGGGTTCACGAGAACAAGATAAGAAGATATTTTAACACTTTTTGATGATGATTCAATGCTGAAATATATTTAAATGGGGGTCTGGGGGTCCCCTAGAAAATCTTGAGCACTAAACACTTAATTTCCTGCATTCTGGAGACATTTTCTGCACAAATTTATGGTAGAATTGTCTTTATTTAAATAAAGTGATTCAGATTTTTTTAGCTTAAACTTTTTTGAACAATGCACATTTGTTTCTTTTATCTTTAAATTGCATTGCATGTTTTCTTAAATAAGAAAACATGCAATGCAAATAAACCTTTCTCAAAGTATTTTTATTTGTTTTTTTTAACATTTCTTGTTGTAAGCCATTTTTCAGAACATATTTAACAAATGCTTTAAAAAAAGTGATGGAGACATGTCCCCAGTATCCACAGTGTAAATGACACCTATGAAATGAATCCAATATTTGTGCACTAAGAACTCTTAAGGGGTGAAATCAAAAATACAAACAAATTGTATGGAGTTTTTGCAGTTAGTTACACCTTGGCTAGATAAGGTAATGTAATATAATATGCCAATTGCTTCAGTGATTATTCATCCTGTTCTGTTTTTCTAAAGCATCTAAAGGCTGTTTGAAATATAGTATTATATAGTATTGGCTTGAAAGCAGCGCGCATAAGGAGTTGGGCTCCAGTTTGTTTTTCCCTCGTTCCCGTGATCGGCGCATCTGGGTGATGTAAGTTTATTGTGCGTTAGTTTGATGTTTCCATTCACATAACGTTGGCCTACAACAGCGGCGCAACGCTGACACACAAACCCGTCCTCGTCTCATACACACTTGTCTCTCCGTTGCTGTTGTATCATTCACTGACCAGTAACCTTCAGCGGGTCTTCCAGCTCTGCTGTTCCATTAGCGCTCGAAATTTAATACTTTGGTAATGAAATTTACTTACTTTTAAGACCCCGGGGGTACCCTGAGGGGGCATTATTAAAAAAAACTAGATATTTCACAATACCCTTTCATTATTCATAACAAGTTTGAACCTTTTTATGTGTTACAAATTTGTGTCTGCATTTGCCCAATGATATTTCTTTAGGAGAAGTGGGCAGTACACAGTGCAGCGCTCAGGGAGGCCAAAGCCTTGGTCAAGGACAGTGGCAGGAGTGTTCCTAAAACCTTCATGTATGTCTTATGTGGTGGGAGAAAAGTGGAGCACCAAGAGAAAACCCAGACAAGCACACAGAATAAAATGCACTCTGCACAGAAGAGCCTCATTTGGCCCTTGTGGGTTTTCAAACCCAGTACTTTCTTGAATTCCTAACCACAGAGCCACTTGGATGCCCTGTTCACATATATTTCATTTTCCATTAAAATTCCTATTGCTTCCTTTCGGAAACTGTGGTTATTTTATATGGGTAATAAAGGCCTCTTTTCTCTAACTTCAGAAGCTCCTACTCTGCTCTACATGCAGACATCAAGACCCCTAACGTTAAAGTACCTGGGTCAAACACTACCCCAGAATCTATGTTTTTCTTATTATGTGACATTTATTGAAATGACAGGGTGGTCAACTTCAAATTTGTTTGGGTTTCTATTAAGTGTAAAACTTGAAGCCCTCAATTTCCAAGCTTTTCCACCAATATGAAAATTTTGCAGTCATCTCTGTCCAGCTGGATAGTGACACACCCTCTTCAATAAACACTAGTGGATCTTTTGTAGGCCTATAAAACACTTTAATGGTTTAGGCAGAGTGAAACTGTTAGCCAAAAGAGTAGGCTATATGGAATTGTTAAAATATAGGGTTTCTGTGCAATATCCTTGTGTAAAAGTGCCAGAACATCAGTCACAGCCATGGTGGTGTGATTTATGAGTTGAGCAGTAGTAGCTGCTGAGGGGAGAAAGGGAACATTTGATGGGCATGAGCGCTGAGGAAAAATCAAAAATATATACAGCATATATAAATGCATTCCTAAAAATTGTTTTTTCTTTTGTTTATTATACCTGATTTTAATAGGCCTAAATTACGTATGCAATTGAATTGTGCTGGAATGTCAACAATATGCCACATCAAAAGTAGGGAAAAAAGACTGCATTATAAGATTTAAAAAGTTGCTATGATGGACAGTCATTGCGATGAAGTGGTGAGATGAAGTGCTTACAGGCTGCAATTCATGGGGCCTCCCATTCACAGCAGACACACAGAGAAACAGAGTGTCCCCCCACCACGACGCTCCATTTGCTAAAACAAGACACTGTGGTGATATTTACCCTGACCGCCATCTCCTCGTAGAAATTCATCTTCATGATAAAATATGCAGCCTGTGAACACAAAGGAAAAGATGGCGTTACATCTTGTCTCCCAGCCCTCTGATCTGTCCACAGCAGGCGTCAAAGATAAAGAGCTCTTTATACATAATACATTGCACAGAGGCAGCACAGATAGGGCCACTGTAGAGGGGAAGGAAGGGGGCAGAAAAGGAGGGAAGGAAAGCAAGAAAGACAAGAGGAACAAGAGGAAAAAGTCAGTAGGATGGAGAGAGAAAGGGAGTGAGTAAAGAGAGAGAACAAGAGAGAGTGGTTAGCGGGACTTTGTATCAAGGGGAGGACGGTACTCTCTTAATACACCAACGCAGACAAGGGCCAAGAAAATCTATGGTAGTCAAGCAGCGAGCTAATGGAGATGTATGACAGCCAAACGCTCTCCTCTGGATTTCATAATCAATGACAGCACTGCCAGAAGTGACAAACAAAAGGCCAGAGAATATTCAGCGGCGCACTCAACGAGCCGTCGCACACCAAACATGCCAGCCGACCACTGGGGGCACATTTCAGGAGCAAACTGGAGAGTCATCCATAAAAGGGGATTCATATCTCAGCACGTCTATTTTAATAACGACACGGCGGAGGGAAAGGGGAAGGAAGACAAAGACTTGAAAGGAGGTTGTAAATTCAGCTTGATGTTTTGAGATGAAGCTTTGTGGACGTCACATTACACATGATAAGGTCCACAAGAGTGAGAGAGAAAAAGACAGAGAGAAGGAGTGAGTGAGAGAGAGAGAGAGAGGGGAAAAAAACAGAATCTCTCAGGGCTGATTTAAAATAGTGCACTGTGGTGATTTTGAGTGATTCTAATTAGTACTCGTCTGTTTCCAAATGAGACCAAACAGCCTCTTTTTAGCCCATATGTGTGTTATGACACATCCTTCATCGTTTATTTCAACACCCCTCAACCCCACCCCCACCATCCACCCCCCACCACCCCACCCCTCCTCCATTTCTTGAACGCCTCCCAAACGGTGGCTGGCAGTTATGCTTTAGCAAACAGTCAATTTACAGGCATGATAAATAGCTTGTTGTGATACGTTTACAAAACTCAATCCAGGGGAAAATTATACGTGAGAGCACTGGGTATTGGATCCGGTATCAACAATCTGTTCAATTAAGAAGCAGTTGGAGGCAATATGCTGAAAATGGAGCCTTGTTTTACTAAAGCACATACATACACACACACACACACACACACACACACCACACACACAGACCATGCGCACAAACTCCTCTACTCTTTCCTTGTTTCTATTCCTCTCCACAGTCTTTCCACGCATATCCCAGGAGTTGTGATATAGATGAAATTCCTTATCATACTGCATCATATTCCTAAGTGCTAATTTCCCAATGTGTAATGAGTGAATTATATCTCTTAAGGTCAGACGCAGGGACTCAGGAATATAGCAATTGAATTCTAATGCATGCTATCATAACATAATCAATATATCTATAGCTGTTCCAGGCGCTGGCTTACCTTCACCATTTGTCTGAAACGTGCCCTTGCTGTGAAGCCCCGCCATATCTTCTGTATAATGATTGCCTTCTTGTGCAGATGGCTGTATAAAAAAAAAGTCATTTTGAGGACAGGGTTGGATAGGTTTTAGTAGTTGAAATGAAGCAAAACACTGAAAAAAGTTATTCCGATACATATGGAAGGAAATTAAATTGTGGATTTCTTTGTTTGATCTTTAGGTAGTTGGTTTATGCTCAGAAATTTTCTAATTGAATACAAGAAATCTAAAACCTAAAAAGCAAGAACATTAAAACCTTCTAGAAATATGAGGGAGCTTTAAATAAAAAAAAAATACTAAAAGCTAAAAGAATTGCATTCCTGTATGTAATGCAATTTTTATTAATTTAATCACAAAACTCTCTAAAGCCACTACTGCTATAATAAACTATAATCTCTGTTTTTTAAAACAATAAAGACAAGAGTGGGGTTTTTTTCTGCATACAAAATGTTGTTTTGTAAAGGACTTCAATTAAAAGGTCAGGGAAACATTATGCTTACAAACACACTCTCTCACGAAGACACACAGACAGAACATTTCTGCTCCTCCAGGCTTTTCGATCATGTCTGATGAGCCTTTCACCCCCTTTAGTCAGCAGCACACATTTGTATTCATCTTCAAACATACTCTAAATGCAAGTCCACTGTGATTCTCTGCCTCCAATGAGGCCATCAATTTCCAAAAGGCCATTCATATGCCTAGAAAATCAATGCTTATAGTGGGGATAGCACAACCCCGGAGTTGCACTTAGGCAGCTAAAATTGTTGCTAATTATCCACTTAATGCATTGATCAATTAACTAAAGTAATCTGAATTAACCTACTGTCTGGAAGTTTGTCTGCTGACCCTGCAGAATGGTGCTGGGGTCACAGTATAGGAACAAGCACAGAGAAAGAGACATTTATTTCTCTGTGTGTGAGAAAGAGCACAGAGTGCAAGCCACATTTATTCCTGGAGGCCATTTGCAAAGCTCTAGAAGTGGGATAATTATGAGAGTGAGCTAGTATCAGGGTTTCCCTTGAAATTAACTCTTAGAATGCTGCCTGAATGTTTTTCAACCCCTGAAGGAAAATTCAAACCTCAAATTGATATATAAAATATTAAGACGCGTATGCTTTTATGCCTATGGCATAGGAAGGAGTAAAAAACGTCTATTTTTCTGGTTTACAGACTCAAATTGGACTCACCACACATACACATTATACCTGAGATACGCCCGCACCTTGCAGGCTCTGAACCAGCTCTGAATCCGGGTGGCTGCCTGGTTTTCCTTCTGTCTGTTCTCCTCAGCTTGACTAACACAGACACATAAAAATAACACTGTAGGCATAACCTTACTGTAGCTTCAATATCTCACTGTGATATATATATATATATATACACACACACACACCATATAACCAGGTAAACAATACCTATCTGTACTTTACGTACACAAAGCACTGTCTTTGCTAATAACACGACAAACATCTCAGTTGTCTGCACTAACACCGTTTTTTGTAACTAGCAACGGCTGTTTGCTGGTAAGTATGGAGTCAGTGATAGTTAACTCTAAGCACAAACGCGGTGCTAGTTAAGTTAGCCAGTATAACTAACAAAAGCATGACACGAGCGTTAGATGACGTCTCGAGTCACGTTAGCTAGCTAATTGGTGTAAGTTTGGTTTTGACTGCCAAGCGCCACAATGGTGGTTCATATCTGAATATTATACTATGATACTACCTATTACACTATTACCTGTTTCTGTGGAAGAATTCCCTTTGAAACTCTTCGACCTCACTTTTTATTTTCAGCACCTCCGCCATGTCTACTCGGGCCAGAGTTTACCTGTTGTCTTGACAACACCCTGTTTCCCAAGGTGGTGGAGATGCGTTCAAAGCATCTAGAAAGTAGGATTTCTGTTCTCAACCCAGTGAATAGTGCTAACCCCACTCTATAGTCTAACAAAAAAGACGCTTTTAAAAACAGTTGATGTCCAAGTGTCCATGACATTATTTGTGAGGTTAATTTTGGGGGATGATTTTGTTTTAATCATTTGGAGTGTTTGTACATGATAAAGCACCTCTCCTGTACCCTTTAGATTTCACTTTCTGTCTAAATGTATAATCCTGTTGTAAGTGGGGGGAAAATATGACATAGCATTAGGCCTACACATTTCTGTTAAGAGTTTAATAAACAATGAGTTAACTGCCATGTTTTTATTTTGTTGCCATTAAAGTTTATATTAACAGATATTCTTGTGGCCTAAACAAATTTTTATGGGATGAAAATATGATCTAGAAAAAGCCTTATTTACCATTTGCTAGTCTCCATAATAAATTATAAACACCAAAATTCCTTTGGTGTCCTTACTAGTTCAGATGCACTTACTGTAATACACCACATGCCATCTTGTTTATTTCTTCCTCTGCTTCTTCCTCCACCTTATCTACTGTAGTAACTCAGAAATACAGTGTAAATAATATAAGAATGGGAGGGGGAAAAAATCCCAGAGAAGACATTAATAAAATGCCTGCTCTCTGGATGCAGATTGTGGATCTGAGTATTGATCTGCCAGCTGCCTCACTACTTCCATCCATATTCCTGCTTTCCTGACGTTATCACCCTTCATCAGTTATCAGTTTATTTCTCCCCACGCTTCCATCCTCATTTCCCCTCCTCGTCACTCCTCCACTGCTCTTCAGCCATATTCACCTGTCAAAATGATCACCTCAGCAGGGTGGGTGTGTGTATGTGTGTGCACTTGTGTATCTGTGCGAGGAAAGATATCTGTCTGGCCAGTGGTCAGAAGAAAAGACTGTCTGTATTATAAATTACTCCTTAGAGACTGGCAAATGACAAATAAAAAAGTGAAAGTGAATGTGTGTGTGTGTGTGTATCCATCTCCATGTCTTTCATGTCTGTGCACTAGCATTCCTACTTCTCTGTGAGCCAGGCTGTGTTCTTGTTTAAGTATATTTTTCTGTCTCTCTGTCTTTCTCGCAGGCCAATTTGCTGTCTGAGGGCCACCACAGTGGTGAAGAGCAGTAGGCAGACGTCCTAGGTAGAGTTATGGCTGGAGGGGCGAACCCATGGTGGCTCAGCCCATCCATCGAGGAGCGGCAGGAGGGCGGCCACCCTGGTAATTACCGGAGAAATGTTGTTGTGACAAGAAGGTATGAACAGCGCATGTGAGTGAGAGAGACAGAGAGGTTTTTAGGGAAGTGTTGTTTTTGACAAGACTGTAAGGACGGCTGGAAGCCATTCGTCCTGCCACAACACTGATTAGGTGTCACCAGCAGTGTATCTGTGAGAGAACCACACAACAAGGAGAGAGAGAGCACTTCATAAAAAGACATGCTGTTTACACACTGTCTAATGACCCACTTCTAGACCCAGCTGACCACCATCTTCTCCACGTCCCTCTACTCCTGTAATAAACTCTTCCATCAAGTTCCTCCCCTTTCAGCTCTTTGGATATCTCCCCCTTTTGTGCCTCTTCACCTTCCTTTTTCTTTCCCCATCCTCTCTCCCTTCTCAATCAAAACATTTTTGTTGCTCAGCAAGGCAACCATTCCTTATCCAGGATTAACCATGTAGACATCTCTCTCTCTTTCTCTCTCTGTCTCTTGCTCCATCTCTCCATACGGGGCATGTCATTTAACATGCCTCCAGTCACCTCTCACAGTCAGGAAGCTCATCCAACCAGTCATTCTCCATGCCCATTGTTCCTAAATGAGGGCCATATGCGCTGTGGCCAGCGCTGGTCATAAAGACACACACATACACACCAGTTCCCAGTGTCTATGGGTGAATGTGTATGTGAGATTGTCACACATTGCTCTGCAGAGTGCGTGTGTATGAATCATTATTGTGTGTGTCAGTGTATGAGTGATTACATGTGAGTGTGTCCGTATATGTGGGCTTGTCTGTGTGTTTCTCTCGGTGTTTCTGTCTGTGTGTGTGTGTGTGTGTGTGTGTGTGTGTGTGTTCCTGTAGCCACAGTAGGGTGCAGCTGATGGAATGTGTGTTTCTCGGCAGGACCAGTTCGGCCATTATTATTAAACATCTGTCCGCAGCACATTAATTCCCCCACTCTGACGCATCCCTCTCTGCCCAGGGATCACTTAATTGAAAACCATAATGACTCTTTCTTCTCTTCCCTCCCACACTAAGCAAAGTGAAGCTGGAAAATATATTTTAGACAAAAAAGGAGTTTTCTCTCAGCCATTATCAAATCATTCTACCTTCTATTGTCATATTTTTAAACAGCCTGATACACTTAAGGTAACACACAACATCTTGATTTTGTCTAAACCAAAGAAATTATGCTGATTGTATTCCCTGAAACATTCCACTAATTAACCAAGTTAATGTGTTGATTTGTGTGGATTTGTTGGTCTATTAGTCTCTATGCAGTTTAAATAAAAAGAGGAAATTAAATGTAAAATAACAAAGTGAAAAATTGTGATTAGTTGGCATAAAATTAATGATGAAATTGTCTTTGAGGATCAATTATATTGAAGCCTAGCACCAAAAACATGTTCAGCTCACATGTATGACTGTATGATGGATTATTGTACGTTATTTTGGTCCAGGCCGGCCTAGAGCATCAGCAAACAAGGAAAAAGATTATTTTTAGTTTTTTGGTATAGCTTACTTTCAGTTGGCACCCGGTGCAAACTATAGATCAGCATTTAACAATGTCCAGATCCAAATGTTTGCAAAGATCCAAACATTGTACTGGCTCTGATTTTAATGTCAATACAGTATGCCAAATTTATGCCAATTCAAATTCCTATCCCAAAAACTAAATGTATATATATTACTGGGGATGTGGCTAGTTGTGCCCTTTTTAAATAGGTGGAAGATGTTAATTTAACTCTCAATATTCCTATAATATAACTCTCATTCCCATAGCCCACTACAGTTAAAAGCAAGCTATGTGAATCATTAGATAACTACAAATATTCAGAATAAACTTTGTTTTAAACTTTAGGACAAGGATGAATACAAAGTGAGTTTAGCGTTTAATAAACTACTAAGCTCAAAGTTTTATTGAAGCTTCTTCATAGGATAATTCAGGGTATTTTCACTCTAGGCCTTATTTTTGCAGTTTTTGTCATCAAGACAATTAAAATTCCCTGTCACACCCACAAGGCTAATTCTGTAACATGATTAAATATTAAAGATTCTATAATGTGATTAAAGCACTTTGAGCTGATCTCATCTGTGTGACACTAAAATGTTGATGAAGTTATGGAGGGGAGCGTCAAACTTAAAGCTCACCTAGGACCTGAAAAGGCCAGAGGCTGGCCCTTGCCTTCTTAGCAAAACTATATTTGGTACCTGGGACTGCTGTTACTTTTTACAGTGGCAATGCTTTTAAACCAATTTGAATGTCTTTTTCCCTCTCCATCCCATCCCCTCCCTCCAACATTTCCTCATTCCCCATCCTAATATCCTACTAATGGATAAAAACTATGATTGTGCCGGTAGAGGAGAAATATCATACCTTTATTAGCTCACCTATACCCGCAGAGAGAGGCAGAGAGAGAGAGAGAGAGAAGTAATGAATTGAGCATTGTGTAAAATAGTTTAATGCAGGGGTGGTTCATCATTATTTGTGGCGGATTGCGTGCAGACAGGGGTGATCCATTAGTGTGGTCGTTTCCATCTGTGTATACGTGTCTCAGTGTGTGTGTGTGTGTGTGTGTGTGTGTGTGTGTGTGTGTGTGTGTGTGTGTGTATGTCCCACCCAGAAGGACATTCGCTGCTGCCGGCCCCACTGTCACAATGAGAGATTCATCACCACACACACACGCGCGGTCTACAGTACACATGTGGCATTATTGTTCCATCATTACTCCTCTCGTTCTTCTTTTCAACAATTTGTCATTTTGCTGTCTGTGTTGACACACACACACACACACAGATTAAAATGGCAGCATGCTTTCTCCGCAGACCGTCAGGGTCACAATTACAAACATTAAATTGGATTTTAAAAAATCTAAATGTAGTGATGCCAAAATACAAATAATTATTAAATGAATGGGGCGGCAGTAGCTGAGTCTGTTAGGACTTGGCTTGGAAACTGGTGGGTTGCCGGATCAAGTCCAGCACCACCCATGCCGAAGGCCTTACAATGGCAGCCCACTGCTCTTAAATAGGACGGGTTAAATGCAGAGAACAAATATCCCCTTCTCTTCACATTGAACATGTTTGTTGTTAATTGCTAATCGTTGTTGTTTTATATTTTTATATTGTCATTTTATATATTTATGTACACATTATTCTCTTCTGTTGCAATACGTCTGCACAACACAAACCGAAGTAATGCATTATTTTTCTCTATTATTTTATTATTCTTATATAACTTGCATTTGTTTATTCCATATTTATATTTCTGCATCTATTTATGTAAATTGTATGTTTGTCTATGTGTAGCACAGCAAATTCCTCGTATGTGTAAAACACTACTTGGCAAAGCTTCTTCTGATTCTGATTCTGATCTTAGCATTACAAAACTTTTGCTGTAGTTCGGTTTCAACTAAATTATTCAAATGTCTATTAGCATCATATGAGCAATTATATATCCTTGTAACTTTTACATTTCTGACCACAACTTTTCTTTCTTTCTTTAAAAAAATCCAAACCATCACAAATTGTATCACACTTGTCACACTTATATCTTATCAGTATCGTTTTTTGTCCCTCAAATGTATGCAAAATTAAGAAAAGTGCATATCAATCCAGAAACAAAGGCTTAGTAAATGTGGCTGCAAGAGTTTCTTCATCATATCTTTGTATTTATTACACGTTTTATAGAAAGGATGGAAAAACAGAACAGAACAGCAATCAAAGAGGAAAAAAAGAGTAAAGATAAGGATGGACGTTTTTAGTTGCATTATTGCCACATCTGATGGCCAGTCCTTCTGCCCCCACACATCCACACCCACAATCATATTCTCCTTTCAAAATAAAGCCCTCAGTAGTTTAATAGAATGAAGGTTTTTTTTTTTTTTTTTTTCGGGGACTCAATATTGGAGAGGGAAAATAAATCATCCAGTGCATACTCTGATCATGGCAGGGTGTAGGCATGCATCTGAGGATTCTCCATCTTCTCTCTCTCTGTATCACTTCACTTGCACTTCACTTGTTCTTTTCATCTCCCCCTACCCACTATTTCGCTATTACACTCATCTCTCTTGTTCTGATTTGCATCTGTCTTTTGCTTGCTCTGTCTGGTTTGCATTGCTTGCTAGCTTCTAGCCCGGGCTTTTTAACATTTCTGTTTCTCTCTTCTTTTCCTCTGTTTCTTTGACATTAACCTTACACTTAGAATTTGTTTATTTCTCTCTCTCTCTCTCTCTCTCCTTATCTCTATCTCCCCCCTCCTTCATCTTCTTCTTAATCTATTTCTTTAATGCTGCACCCATCTGTCACTTCAAGCACAAATGACACATAACATTTCATGTTAGCAGTGATGGCAACAACCTCTTTGACTGTAGGTACGCGTGACCTGAAAATTTCCATGTGGGAACTGTAGGATCACCCAGCTTTCCAGATCCACTAACAATAATAAATTCATGCCACTGAAATCAACCAATTGTTCTGATCTCTTTTTGTTCTCCAGTTGTGCTCCAGGAATGGTCCTGGAGCACAACTTTTCATATATCTCCAAAGTTGTTTTTGCATTTATGACATTCTGAACACGCACACTCTATTGCATCTGTGTGAAGTATAACAAACCGTTAGCACGCCTGTGTCTGTGTGTATGTCCTGTCACCACAGGAGCTAGTGTATTTCTATTTCCCAGCTAATTGGTTGGACCATGAGAGAGGCAGGCTGGAGAGGTGGCCAGACCTGACAGTAAGTGTGTGAGCGTGTGTGTGTCAGATGTCCTCTGGCATGCCTCGGGGAGCTAATCATAACCACACTGCAGAGATTAATGAAGTCAAGAGCAATCATCCCTGACACACAAACAGGGACACACACACTCAAGTGCATGCACACACACAGGAATATATAGGGGCTCTGTTTCAGATACATTGGACCTTGTTTAGTTGAGGCAGTGACATGTGGAGTGACTGAATGATTAATTGAATCTCTTCTCGTGTGAACATCTGTACCTACATATGTTGTTATTAATGTTCCCTTTTCATGCTTGCTTAAATGTACAATGTGTAAGATTTGGACAGAAATTTAGTTTCAAACATTAAAAAATGAGAATTATAACCAGAATGTGAAGTATGCTGACCACCTAGCCCTGTCCTGTCCTGTGTTGTAATACCATGATGTGTTAAATTGGCTGCTTTATTTGCTACTTTAACCAAGCTCTCTTATTTTTTTTGGCAAATAAATAACCAAAATACACTCACAAAATGTCAAGAAACAAAAAATATTCTTATATTTTCATTATTAAACAGAAAAATACAACTGTACATCTTCTGAATTCAAGTTTCTCTCTTTCACCAAATGAATTACCTTGTTAACTCATTGTAACGCAAACTTCATTCAAACTTGACTGAAACAAAATTAAACTCACCAAGACCATCTTGGTTAGTCTTTCCACTGTTCCAACAGTCACCAATTCTGGTTTGGTTGAAATAAACCTTTTATTCACCATGTTAGATGTGAAAATATTCTGGCTGTTGCTGCCTCTGATGGCCAAGCTCCCTTCCGCTGTGTCTTTGTCATCCCTGGAGTCAGAGTCCTGGCCAGAGCTGCTGTAAATCACCTTGATACTCTATTTCTCGTCATCAAACTGGCCTCAATCAGGTGGGGAGGCTATGTTAGGTTCACTGGGAAGCTGCTGAGGCTGGTTCTGTTGCCCGCTTACCCAGCTCCGGTTCTGGTTCCCATTACAGACTCAGTCAGCTAATAGGACTGAAAAGTTAACTGCACTGCTAACTGAGCTAACAAGCTAATGGCAGTTAGCAGCAGTTCTGACCTGCTATGTGCTGCATCCTTTTTGGAGTATGAATTCGACAGATGGAGAGTAGTCTCAATTCTTACATGCTGTACCTTTAACTTGTGCTCAGCCCCTCTGGTGGAGTAGTTTTTTTTAATCCTTGTAGAATCTTATTATTATTAATCCTATTATTAGGCTGTATGGGGAAAAGCAGATGATTTATACTACGGCAACAGTATACAGTGTAATGCTGGACAGATGCAGGGTTGGGGAACTTAGTACAAAAGTAGGACTGTGTACGCTATCATTGTACATCTACTCTAATATATCTAATGAGGCATGATAGATGGAGGATGGAGTACCTCTAAAGAACTTTGTAGAGAGCTGTGTTACCTTCAACACCAGGTTTAAGCCTCTTCATTGACAAGCATCATTATTTTTGTAAAATCCTTACTCAAGTAAGCTTGAGTATGGAAGTGAGTGGTTGATTTACCAATAACCTGTGGTGCCATTACTGAGTTATATAGCAAGTTTGGTGCCATCATGCATGTAAAAAGGCAAAGGGGAGTTACAACAATATAACAATGCAGACATGACTCCTAATTAACAAATCACTATCTTCTGCTTCCCAGACTAATACCAAAAACTCTCTTAGCCATGATCCCGGTGACTGATAATCCCGGTGAATGAAGAATTTAGCAATTGTTCAACAGTGGGACACTTTGACCTTCTTAAATGCCTGCTGACACTGCTCTGTATACTGGACTGGATCAGGCAAGCAGGGGACTGATCAACACCAAGAAGTTGAGAATGAAGAACCAGTACAACAACCAGAAGCTATACCAGCCATGTTAACCACCTCACATAATTTTGAAGTCTGGGCCTCAGGCAGGTGGTAATGGCAATGGACTTATCTAGCTGGGGGCGCACCTGCCTTTGGGCCAGGAGGTTCCCCAGACACTGAATCTCCCCCCCCCCCCGCCCAATTACACACTTTTTAGGGGTTGGCCATGAGTCCTGCCTTGGGGACTCCAGGACCGCAGCCACCATCTGCAGACCCTGCTCCTGGTTGTCAGCCACAATGATGACATCATCTGCGTAGGCTGCAGAAAACACCTTATGTTAAAGTTATTTTTTCAGAGACTGCCACTGCGTTTCACAGAGAGGTCCATCCATGCATCTTCTTCAGTCCTTTAGTATTCAGTTTTCCTTCAATTGGCCACCACTTCAACTGGGTGCACTTTCATTTGGGGATATCAGAGCACAAAGGGAGTTGCACGCCTCAATTGGATTATTTAACCGTTACTTGTTTCTGGGTCCATGAGGTGTACAGACGACATCAGTGGTCAGAGGAAAACAGACTTCTAGCCTTTCTGTGAGACAGATGAATGGACATGAGCACTAATTACCAACTGACAGCAGCTGCGACTATAACGCCATGCCAGCCATTGCCTCAAATCCCAGACTGATAACAAAACCACACCCTCTGCCACAACAACCATCACCCCATGGATGGATAGAGCTTTTTTCTTCCTGAATTATCTTGTAATTGTGTGGCTCTTATCTGACCAGAGAGAGAGAAAGACCAGAGAAAAGGAGGGTGCAAAAGGTACATTACATCCCTTTGTTTCAGAGCAGGGGTCTTTCAGCTCCTCATAAAGACCTTGACCTTTGGCCCCTATAGGCCTCTGTGCATGATTCATGGGCTATGGAGGCCCCTGATCCCATTTATCTGTTAGTGGTGTGTGTGGGTGTGCACATGTGGGAGAGTACATTATGTGTTTGTTCTTAAGTGTGCATCTAATGTTTGTATGTGTGTACTGTACATGTTCATGGTCAGGTAGAGGTAGGTTTCAGTTGTGCAATGTGTGGCCCTAGTGCTCCACATGGCCATAACCAAACAAATAAAGTTGCCCTGTGTCCAGCACACAAAGCTTCATACTATACATAAACATCAAAACATTTATAATCCAAGAGGAGGGATGAATCTGAACAGCAACAAAAATGTAATGTAATGTAATGTGATGTTATCCTTGAATGTTGGATGTGTCATATGAATGATGCCATGTAAGTGTGCATGGTAATTGCTCAGTCTTAAGATAAAGTAACCCTGTT
>NC_060169.1:24327337-24344370 GCF_021292245.1 Micropterus dolomieu | reverse complement strand
CCTGCCTTTGGGCCAGGAGGTTCCCCAGACACTGAATCTCCCCCCCCCCCCGCCCAATTACACACTTTTTAGGGGTTGGCCATGAGTCCTGCCTTGGGGACTCCAGGACCGCAGCCACCATCTGCAGACCCTGCTCCTGGTTGTCAGCCACAATGATGACATCATCTGCGTAGGCTGCAGAAAACACCTTATGTTAAAGTTATTTTTTCAGAGACTGCCACTGCGTTTCACAGAGAGGTCCATCCATGCATCTTCTTCAGTCCTTTAGTATTCAGTTTTCCTTCAATTGGCCACCACTTCAACTGGGTGCACTTTCATTTGGGGATATCAGAGCACAAAGGGAGTTGCACGCCTCAATTGGATTATTTAACCGTTACTTGTTTCTGGGTCCATGAGGTGTACAGACGACATCAGTGGTCAGAGGAAAACAGACTTCTAGCCTTTCTGTGAGACAGATGAATGGACATGAGCACTAATTACCAACTGACAGCAGCTGCGACTATAACGCCATGCCAGCCATTGCCTCAAATCCCAGACTGATAACAAAACCACACCCTCTGCCACAACAACCATCACCCCATGGATGGATAGAGCTTTTTTCTTCCTGAATTATCTTGTAATTGTGTGGCTCTTATCTGACCAGAGAGAGAGAAAGACCAGAGAAAAGGAGGGTGCAAAAGGTACATTACATCCCTTTGTTTCAGAGCAGGGGTCTTTCAGCTCCTCATAAAGACCTTGACCTTTGGCCCCTATAGGCCTCTGTGCATGATTCATGGGCTATGGAGGCCCCTGATCCCATTTATCTGTTAGTGGTGTGTGTGGGTGTGCACATGTGGGAGAGTACATTATGTGTTTGTTCTTAAGTGTGCATCTAATGTTTGTATGTGTGTACTGTACATGTTCATGGTCAGGTAGAGGTAGGTTTCAGTTGTGCAATGTGTGGCCCTAGTGCTCCACATGGCCATAACCAAACAAATAAAGTTGCCCTGTGTCCAGCACACAAAGCTTCATACTATACATAAACATCAAAACATTTATAATCCAAGAGGAGGGATGAATCTGAACAGCAACAAAAATGTAATGTAATGTAATGTGATGTTATCCTTGAATGTTGGATGTGTCATATGAATGATGCCATGTAAGTGTGCATGGTAATTGCTCAGTCTTAAGATAAAGTAACCCTGTTTGGCAGTTTAATTCTGGATCCTTTTCAATGTGTTTAGCATATGGGACCATGCGTAGTGAACTTTGGTGGTCACACGATTATGCTTTTACATAGTCTGTACTTGACTCAGGCCATGCTTCTGAATGTGAAGTACTAACTGGTTGCCAGTGACCACACTATAACACGCATCAACACACTTGTATTTGTGGTTCATTGTGTGTGTCCAAAGAACTTTGACTGGGTTTGGCCTTTGGCCATTAAATCCACTGATTTGTTTTTCCACTTCCATTACTGCTAACTGATTGTCATGATTGGACTATTACTTTAAAATGTTTTTTGTAAAGTATGCCGTATAAATGTAAAGGGAGTCCACTGGATTGCTCCAAATAGAATAACTAAATCATTACTTAACATACCTTTTTTCACTTTGTTTGCAGCTAAAAAGGTCAGGAAAAGAAAGAAACTTTCCTCCACATTTACTTTATCTTCTTTAGCTATATAATACGGTACTCCAACTTTTAAATTGCGTTGCCTATCTTTTCTTCAACTACAGAAAACTCTAATAGTGGTCATAATGTAATGAGATCACTGTAATATATTTATGTAGTTCATAACACTATCACTCTGCCTACTCACAAACAAAAGCCTCATTCATCACGCAACCAATCGAACTTTCAAATCAACAGAAATCAGCCCTGGCCACAGGTGACTGGCCTGGCCAAATAGCCTTTTATTACGTGTGAGTGAGTGTGTGTGTGTGTGTGTGTATGTGTGTGTGTGTGTGTGTGTGTGTGTGTGTGTGTGTGTGTGTGTGTATGTGTGTGTGTGTGTGTGTTGGTCTACCAATTTGATTAGCAGCACATTTTCCTTCATGTTTTACTGACAGTGCTCCTGAAAACTGTTCCTGTCAGTCACCCAAAATGTATCAATCTATTTTACCTTTAGTTAATGAGGTTACACCTTCAAATAGTATTCATTTCTGTACATAACATCACACTTATACAATGTCTTTACATCAATTACGGTCTTTCTGTGAATTATAAAATGTTTTCTTGCTAATGTCATTGTTTTCCATTAAAGCTGGGGAAGGTGATGTTGGAGACATTAGCAAGAGCCAGATAGAGTTTGAAAGTATCCAACTGAAAAAATCCCACCCCTTCCCTTCAGGCCTCACTCCAAATCCACTGCCCCAGAATACATTTTCATGAGCAATGAGTAAATGGGCATGGGAGTGTACGCAGGAAGACAGGCAGGTAGGCCAGGCAGGTCATTCAGACCATTAACGTGTGTGTGTGTATTGTAATCATTTTAATATTGTTTACCCAGGACTTCTTGGAATGCAGTATTGCTAATTAGTGGCTTATCCTGATGGAAATAAGTAAATGAAGGTGGGTTAAAATTGAAATGGACAATGCAACGTACAGCCGTAGTAGATCTTGACAAAACTTAGATAGATATGTAAAAAATGGAGAAAGGCATGCAAGCCAACCCATGGCAATAATAAGACATACAGAAAGATGGTGGTGTAGCTTTAAATAGAAAAACTGCAAAAACTAAAAAACCTCAAGAGACCAAGTCAAAGACTAAACCATGAGCTAGACAGAGCAGAAACCAAGCAGTTGGTGCTAAGGCAAACAGTACATCATTTACAGGCATTACCATACCAACTGATAGCAGAGTGAATGTGTAAACCTGGTGATGATGGGCTTGTCTCTTCACATGTCAGAGGCAGCTGCAAAGGTCACTGAGCACTGAGGAAGTATGAGGCTTTTAGGGATGAGGAAAACACTGAATACTCCTAATCCCTAGTTTATTTGCCGCATGGATGGTTAAAAGCTACTCTCAGCCTCATAAAATTAAAACCAAGCGTGCACCGAACTGTGGAAAAGAGGCATGGATATAGAAAGATAGCAGGAAAGGAAGGGAAGCGAAAAAGACTTAGATGATGAGGCGAGAAAGATGGAGAGAGAAAGAGCGAGAGGGAGGTGGGGAAAGAAGAAGAAGAAAGGGGAATTGAGAAGCGGTGATGTGCAGCTTCAAAACATTCTTTAGCAGAATGAGCTGTCACCTGTACCTCCTTTTCCTGGCGATCTATGGTTCACACCGGGTGCCTTTGATTAATACATCCTACCTAAATCATCGAAAGTTCCCCTTTCCTTCTTACCCATAAAATGCAATACACAACACAAATCAGCCCCTTAAACAGTGAAGCCTGATAACAATCGGAAAATAATGCATCTTACCTGGGCCATCCCGATAAATTGTTCCTTATAACACCCTCCCTTAAACCAAAATCAATTCATCCGCCTCCATTTTTATTAAAATCCCCAGTAATAAATCTTCCCCCAATGTTTGTTCATCTGTTTTTTGATACATTTATATCACTTTCAGTTCTGCTCCAGTGTTTCCTCTGCCTCTACAGCGTAAAATGGGAAAATCTATTTGGGGCCAATAGAATAGTTAAAGGGGTGTTATGGGTGCCTGTTCTTGTGGTGAAAATGGGTGTCAATTTGTGTGTGCTTGTGTGTGTGTGTGTGTGTGTGTGTGTGTGTTTAAATGGAATCGATAAATGTGGCAGTGTGGTGAGTAGAAAGCAACTTTCCCCTTGCCTTTCTGATCAACCCACACCACTGAAAACCTGGTGTTGGTGTGTTGGTGTTTATGTGTGAGTGCAGTGCTGAGCTAATCTGCCTATACGTCTGTGTGTATGTGTGTGTGTGTGTGTGTGAGTGTATAGTATTAATTTCTGTACATAACATCACCCTTATACAATGTCTTTACTTCAATTATGGTCTTTCTGTGAATTATAAAATGTTTTCTTGCTAATGTCATTGTTTTCCATTAAAGCTGGGGAAGGTGATGTTGGAGAAACTGGGAAGAGCCAGATAGACTTTGAAAGTATCCAACTGAAAAAATCCCACCCCTTCCCTTCAGGCCTCACTCCAAATCCACTGCCCCAGAATACATTTTCATCCGCATTGAGTACATTGGCAGAGTGTACGCAGGTAGACAGGCAGGTAGGCCAGCCAATAATTTCATTCAGACAAACACACAAACTAAACTATCATAATAAATAAACTTTTCTTCTTCTTTTTTTTACAGCAATGGCAGATTGTGGAGTTCTCTACATCGCTCTGGGTCGCTCCCCACTTTAGCTCTTGCAAATCAATCTTTTCTGGTTGTGCAGGAATATCGCCACAGACACCAGATTTTAAAACTCTGGTATACTGCGAAATACAGCATTATGTGAACTCATTGATTGATTATTAACACATGTCTACATGTCTCTGTATGTTTCTTTACCGTTCTGATGTTCTTAGCTTTTCGCAGAAACATATTGCATTACCTTGAAATTAAATATGGAAAATAAATAAAGTTTTGCCTCCTTGCTATTTTTAAATGTTGTCTATATTTATTTTACCAAGTTCTAATCACAATCTATCTGTTTGTGGCAGGGCAATGATGGACGATGTAAGAACTGAGACTGCAGAATACAATAGGAATACAATACAATAAGCCTCATCGCCCTGCATTGTCTCATTTGTTGGGTGATCAATGAAAGCTTTGCAGAGTGCTGGATCAGTCAGTGCAGAGAAATGGAGAGATGTGCTGTGATTTATTCTATGTGTTAAAAAATAATTTGTTTGGATTGATTAACGTTAATTAATTATGCTAATTGAGCAGGATGAAAACAGATGTCTAAAGTGCCCTCCTACTCATCCCTCGATAAAACTGGCCCTTTAATTACAGATGCTATTGGTTTATCTAAAAATAACTCATAATACATGCATTACAAGTGTTTGCACGCAGTACACACATGAACACAGACACATGCTCCCTCCGAGCGTGCATGCTTGTTCACACTAACACAGACGCAGGACACAAACAGAGTGTAGGACACATGGAAAGTTTAGATTTGATTTGATTATCTTTGATAACATCATACTCTTATTTTGAAATGAGCAAACATGCTGACTTTTGTCCACATTTGAAGGCCATTTGAAGAGTCCGTCTTTCAATTCAAACACTCTCTAATGTGGTGAATTTCGTCCTTCTGTTCCAAATGTTATTTTCATGAGTTTTCAGATTTTTATTTCTGTTATGTTACTAAATTAATGGCTATTCTACATGATTCTGGTTGGTTGCACTTTGAAGGTGATATTCTAAAGTTTGTAATTCTAAAGTGATCTGTTTTGTTTTGTTTAGATTTTTTTAAATCTTGGATGTGTTTTAAATGTCTTTTGTGTAGAAAATTGAAAATTGGAAAACCTCTGACTTTTGGGACTCGTATCTATAAGAAACTGTGGCAGACAGCAAAGCACAATGATGGTCTCCAAGATATCTAATGTAAAATCTGTGGGCTGAAAGCAACATGCCCACTGCACCGATTTTCACTGGAATGTCATACTTTTCATTATGACAGCATTTCAGGATTTTATTTAAGGTTTTTGTCACACCCAAAGTCAAGATCATTTGTAGTGCCTGCCCACTGCAACAAATCATTCTCTTTTTGTTTAGTTGATTGTTTTCATGATATTGTTACTTTTTTTACAGTATACATCTTGACTTAGCAACCTGTGGTTCTGAATCTTTTTCTGTCATGCCGCCTTCAGAAAACAAAAAATAGTTAAGCCCCTCCACACACAAAGTGGATTTCATTTTTATCAGTCATTAACGATTCAGGTGATTGCAATAAACAAGATTCAGGTTAGCAATGCAACCTTGCCAACAACAGAGCACTTTTGTTTTTTTATGTCACTATGTGAATCATATTCATGCAACTTTAGGTCCGCTCAACATCCACAACCCCTCTGAACTGAACTATGCATGTATACCTGCATACAACCGCGGGTGACAGGGAGGCTCACATTGTAGTCATGAATATCATCTGAATTTTGTGCATGTGTGTGTGTGTGTGTGTGTGTGTGTGTGTGTGTGTGTGTGTGTGTGTGTGTGTGTGTGTGTGCTGTGATCAAGCAAACTGAGTTGCTATCTTTCTCAACCAAACCCTGTGTGTGCAATGCACATGTCTGTATGTGTAAGTATCTGTGAGCTCAGATGGGGCAAGAGGCTGAGCTGAGCCGCATGGATTTGCTGCTAAAGTTTGAACAGTTTTAAATTAAAATGTATTGCCCATTCTCAATGTATTGATCTCAGACCCAGCTGTGTCAATACGCCGCCCCGGCTATTTTTCCAATAACTTATAAAGATCTGCCAGCCAGGCATAAATTCATTACATAGCTCTGAGTTTATATTCATTTCACTCCCATCACTTTTCCCTCCCCTACTCTTTTCAACATCTCTCTCTCCTACATTTTTTTTCGCTGTCTTCTTCTTCTTTTTCTTGTTGTCCCAGCACTCTTTTCTCTGTTTAAGTGTTAACTCAGGAGGCTGCTTTTGCTGCTGTTTCAGGTGTGATAGTTATCGACCACCAACACTCCCTGTTGGGATTATGAAACCAGTCCTAAAGGGCTCCACCCACCACTTAATGAAACCCAAGGTGAAAACAAACATTGACCATTGCTGTTTGATCTTATTTACATTCATAAGGTGCTTTACTTTTCAGTAACTTATTCAAATTCAAATTTATTTTTCCATTTTCCATTTTGCTATTTTTGCAGCATGTAAAGAATTAACGACGTAGGAAGACATTTTTGCGAAAGCTAAAGCTTTTTTCACTTTCTGAATAAGCTAAAACTATCATGTTATTTGTCACTGTATGAAAGTGAGATTCAATCAAAAAAGTCTTGGCATCAATACCTTTCACCATACAAACATTAAAAGATCATTTGAATCTCTGATACCTTGCATCATTCATTTCTCTTCTTTTCTCTTGTCACTCTACTTCAGCCGAGATTACATTTCCTCATGTCCCGCTCTCTTCCTTTCCTTCAGCCGATATCTCTTCTCTTGCACTTCTTTCTCCATTCTCCTGCTCCTCCCTTCTGTCCTTTCCCATTCTTTTTTTATACTCATTTTCTCCTTCTCATCTCTCATCTCTTACCACCTTCCTCTCTTCTCCTCTCCTCCCTCCTCCTTCCTCTGCTCTTTCCATCTCTCTCCCTAATCTCCCTCCACCTCCTCTCATTGTCAATACCTATCTAATTCCACTTTAGCACCAGTAATTGGCTGATGGATAGAAGCTATGGATTGGCCTCTTCCTGATGACTGCATGACATTTTTCCCCCTCCTCTACAGCTGGTAATACTAATAGAATTCCAAATCCGCGGCACTGGGATCCTGTCATGAGTAGGTCAACCGCTGTGTCAAGGTCCTATTGGAAAGCTGGCATCCAACATCTTAATTTAGACTTAGCCTTTTTTCTATGTCTCTCTGCCTTGCTGAATGATCACTGTGTATTCCTGTGTCTCTGTTTCTGTAGTTGTCCCCTGCTATGCACTTCTACTTTGCTCTCTGTAAGTTTATTTTTATATGTCTCAATAACTTCTCTTGCAGATAGCTGTGGTCAGTCAGGCAAAGCAATCAAATAGCTTCAGCTAGCTAATGAAGACTTTGTGATCATTTTCAAAACTTCTAACATTTAAAAAGTTGTGCTGTGCTCACACTTGATCTGAGGCTGTCTGTGATGGGAACTGGGACTTAGGACATCTATATTGGAATTATCAAAGTTTAAGGACGTTCTTCCACTTCTACCCGAGTACTTCTTTTTGCAAATTTACAGTATTTTTCCTTGAGTACAGTGTTTGGCTACTCTACCCATCTCTGAAAATGACACACACAAAACAAAAAGGTATTGTGATAACACACAAAATGACTTATTCATATGACATTTGATGATACCAGGCTGATGTGTCATATGTAAAACCTTCCAAAGTTCAGTTGAAGCTAACAGGAGACTTCATCAGTGTGAGTGTTCAAACAAATATGCTGTTTCAAAAACACCACTGCTACCAAAGCAGAAGCACTCCCCAAATTAAACTCGTCAAAGATTCACACATAAGAAAATACACTAACAAGAAAGTGGAGCCCAGAAACATGATGCTACATTGCCACTTTCTTTGTTGGATGTTTCTTTTATGTAAATCACAATTTGGAAAAGCCAAAAGTCAAGTAAGGAAAAAATAAAGAAAAGACAAAAATACTGCACTCACCGTTCTGAAGATAATGATACCTGAACCTCAAGCAGTCGACCTGTGAATAGTATGTGTATGTTTGTGTCTTTGTTCAAACATATACAGGCATGTCTTGAGTATGTGTGGGCTTTTGTGTGTTTGTGTACACATGTATGCATGCACTATGTATATATAACAAGGCATACACAGTTCTGGCAACACAACTCATTTATATCTGTCTATAGACTTTGAATTGAATTTCTGATCAATGAAGAGGACATCTTGTCCCCAACTCCCCACCCCTCTTGTCTCTCTGGACTATGAACTTCAGCAGCTGCCAACAAACACAGAAAGTTTATTGGATTAAATTCCTCTGGGCATGAAGTACCTTTGTGCTGTTCTGTCTATCTATCTATCTATCTATCTATCTATCTATCTATCTATCTATCTATCTATCTATCTATCTGTTTGACCTTTCTAGATCCAATTACAATTACAATTGTATCGCTAAAGCAGCCTATGTGTGCTTGTGAGTGTGTTTGCGTTACAGTTATGAATTGGGGAAAAGAGGTTGGCTAAATCGGGTTGTCATGCTAATTCCGTCAGCTGACTGCATAATGCAATGCATCAGGGAGAGGACTGAACTTGACCCTGTTAAACCTGACCTTGGCCTGCCTCTTTCTCTTTCCCCTCTCCTTCACATATGTGGGTGCAGGGGTCAGAAAATTAAGCCAATAAATCTGTTTTGTGTGTTCTGAGCTGCTAGGGTAACGTAGTGAGCTTCTTTGTATAAAAAAACATGCACACTGACACACGCATACAGAAACGTTTCAATAAGACTGAATTGTTATTGTGCATTCAAGTATATTCAAGTTACGCGGTTTTGGTGAGCTTCATTTTAAAATAGTCTGAACAGCGATTAATTACCTTATTCTGAAGCACTACTCTCTGGAACGTTTTCTATATACAGTGAGGTAATAGACTTAGTTTGATGATTCGTTGACTGAATTTGTTGACTTGGCATTTTGTTTTGCATGTATTTAGCTGCTCTTTTGGTTGACATGTTAAATGAAGCACAGCAATGGACTGCGATTTAGTCAACACTAATGTGAGTGTTTGCTGTGCAGGAATTGATTCTGTTAACTCACTGAAACAAGAACACAATTTGGTGTTTGATTTGGTCGAAGGTCTCTGCAGGTGCTTTACAGCAGGTTCAAAAGGTGCCAGAAGTTTCTGCTGAGATTTATGAGATGATTCTGTACATTTTATGTTATTGCTTCACACATAATCTTAACTCCACGTGCTGTATACTGAATGTAATTGTATACAGTTGTGCAGTTTTATTTTACTTTGGTGTATCCAGTTCATTACAGTAATTAGACTTTACTTTACTTTACATATATGGGCACATAAAATTCAGTTTTTATGAGGAATGACTCACACACACCTCTCTGCCTTTGACCTTCAGGTCTGAAAAAGACTGAGATTAGAAAACAAATTACCCTGTTGAATATCTTATTCTTTAGATAAAAACTCCTTCATGTATGAAAAGCAAATTAAATGATAAATAACTTAAAAAATAATAAAAGTTGAAAAATACACAAGCAACACATGGTTTGAATCAGCCATTCACCTGAAGTCAAGAGTAACGATTGTTTATTTTAGCTCGGTGTTAGAAGGTGGGGTTACAAGTGTGTGTGGAATGTCCCTTTAAATTATTCAAAGCCCAATCAGGTGTCTTTTTCTCCTCTGATCTAAAGATGGGTATCAGAGGTCATTCATTCTTCCTTCCAGGGTCACCTTTCCCACTTTTCCTTTTAGCACTGACACTCTCACGCACTTCCACTTCCTATCTCTTTCACTAATGTTATATAGGACACTGTCATGGTCACATGCAGGTACATATGTGCATGCACGCAGACATTAAGAAACAAAGCAGCCTTGTGCACATCTGCACATGCATAGACACTCTCGCCTAGTGGTGCACACATGGCATGCACATACCTACACACACACACACACACACACACACATACACTGAATAGGCCATCCTGGCTCTACTGCAGTGTGCTCTATTGTGTGTGTCAGGACATTGTTCGTTCTCCTTCTGTGTTTCCATGTATCTGAATACTTCCTGACCTTCTCATAAACTACAAGGATGCGAAGCAGTATTGCTCTTCATGCAACTTGCTTTTGTGTGGTACCAACAATAGGTGACAAAAGTGGATGGCAGACTGTGGAAAGGAAGAAGGGAAACAAGGAGGAGGTAAGGATACTGTTAAGAATTTGCTTGGTCTTTTGACTTTGCATCTTTCGCTGTTCACATAACAATGTTGAATAAAACCAGTAACAAATGCACCATACAGTATGCTGTGCTGTGTGCAGGTAGTCTATTTATACAAAAAGGTTTTCTTAAATAAAATGGAGGATAAAACAAGTGTCCTAATGTAACATAGCAATAACTTGCTGTTTGCATTTATGTTCGTGTACACATTCATGATTGCCTTCTCCTCCATATGCATACAGTTTCTTGTTGTTATGTGTGCATACTTTTGCATAATACAAGTGATGGCTGGCTTGTGTGTGAAATCCTATGTACAGTATGTGTGTCTGTGTATGCGTGCTCACCGCTGGGGGCTTGTTGTCAGAGCTTTTCTCGACTGGCCAATTAATTATGATGGCCTACTTATGATGTGTAATGGGATGATTTATTAGTAAACACGCAATCAGAGCAGGGACACAGACAGTCAGGTAGCAGCACTGCATTCTGTGGTCTGGGATCATATACTGGGGCAAGATCACAAGCCACCTCTGGCTGTGTCCTACTGGATCAGAGTGAAGATTATGGTACAGCAGAGGAGCTGTGCATCTTCGAAAAGTCGATCTATACTTTATTGCAGTATGACTGTTAGCTCTGTACATACACCTTTTCTCTTTCTCTTTTCAATCTGGGAAAGTCAAGTGAGTATGTTGCTCTTATCAAGCAATGCCCTGCTTCACATATAGTACGTTCACAGGCAAACAAAAAAAAACAGGTTATTCAGAGGAATCAGGTCATGCACGTAATTGGAGAGCATGTTTACATAATGTAGTAGCCTGATTACTGTAAATCTAAATATAATGCAGCAGGTCAGTAAGTAGATTTCACTTATGAGCTATGGCGTATTAATTTTAAATGCATTTTAGTGATTATAGTGTAGTTTGACGATACAAGAAGACTGATTTCTATGTGTCTCTGTGTCAGAGCTGTAAAATGGACAGGCCCTAGAGAGGAGGTTCACAGCTTCTCACATTGTGAATGTGTCTGGTGGAATGATCAACAGAGAAAATTTACTTATTTAAATTTAATGAGGGTACTTTGAGTTGAATTATTTTAAACGCAAAGATTCTTTCCAAGAAGCTAATAATCAACCTTCTACCACATTGAAACCGTATTGGTACTTTCCTGACCGAAATCATATGTGCATATGCGCACATATTTAAAAAGAAAACGAGAGACCAAGAAATCATCTTTCTCCAAGAGAAATGTCACTGGTTTCTCCAATACAATTGGGGAAACAAAGTTTCATGACTTTTTAGAAATGGGATTACTGCAGAAGGCCGAGTGTAACCCGGCTATTTAGGTGCATGAAAATTTATTCACAGAGCTACTTACATTCATAACTTGGATATACTCTATTCACCCAGTCTTCTTCTGCCAGCTCCTGCATGCAGTGTCTTGCTGATGGGAACATAGCTGTAGTTGCTGACCATTATTACCACCTGCACAGATTCAAACAGTTATAATTCTGTTTCTTTATCTTCTAGTCCACCTTCACTCTTTGTTTCTTTCTGCCTTTTTCTTTCCTCACAGTTACAATGAAACTCATCCAACTTCTTCTACCTCTCCCTTCCTTTTCTCTAACATCCTTATCTGTTTAGCTTAAAATATTAATAAATACATGTCCTCTCTTTCCCTCTCTCTCTCTCTCTCTCTCTCTCTCTCTCCCTCTCTCTCTCTCTCTTTCCCCCTCTCTCTCTCTCTCTCTCTCTCTCTCCCTCTCTCTCTCTCTCTCTCTCTTTCCTCTGTTGTTGTGTGAAGTCTTACATTTTCACCCTGAAGTATTTATTTGCTGAAGTATTTATTTGCTGGTGTAGCATGCGTCTTTCAGACTGTGTATTCGCACAGTCAGTGTGTGTCTGTGTGTGTGGACAGCATTAGGCGTGGCTGGTATAGGTGCAGCAGGTCTGTCCTGGTAGTGAGAAGAGCATTTTTTTTCCTTGGCTAGCTGTCTGACTAGCTGGGTGGGTGTCCTATTTCTGGATGACACACACATACACACCAAACCCCATGCCCCCTCTGCTATACGTTGTGGGATATAATTTATGATGGCTTGGTAACATATGGACTTTTCATCACTCAGTGGCTACAAAGTCTCTCCACTCAGTGTAACAGCATATTGTCTTTCTCCCTCCACTTTCAACATTTGTTTTCTTGCATCTTTGTCTCTCTTTTTTACTTCGTTTTTTTCTTCCCTGTTTTATTTCTTCTTTTTCCATTTTCTGTGTTATGGATCTTTCACAACTTGATCTCTGTCTGAGATGGAAGCCAATATCTTTTCCACGTATCAGCCTTTCATTACACCTGGAATTTAAATCAAATTAGAGATAAACAGCTTCTTGCTTGTCATTTTTGAATTTTCAATAATAATTTCTTCTTTGATTTTGGTTATAATTGGCAAATACACATCCTCCCTTTCTGTCATGCCCCTTTCCCTCTATTTTTAAGACTGCTTTTGTATGTAATTCTTATTTATACTTAAGTACTTATTTACATTGACCTTGAGGCTTTTTGCCTCCTTTTGATGATGTAGTAATTGAAGCATTTGCTGTATGTATGTGTTTATATGGGAGCAACATTTATGCTGTAAATGTTCTGCAATTATTAGTCGTGATAGTGTGTATGGTTCTGATATATAGTGACTGCCTAATAATTTGGTATGGACAGGTGTGTATATGTGCATGTGTGTACAGGCATGTTCGACACCTCATGGTCATGCAAAGCCGTGGTGATTATAATAAAACACCTGCTAAGTGCATAAAGGCTGGGATCGTTACAGTTTTATTAGCAAACACACACACAAACGCGCGCACACACACACCCACACACAGTACAAAAGTCCCCATTTAGGATTTATCATGCAGTCTTCTAGAAATTCTATAAAGAGCAAAGGTGATGATTACAATGTTGACCAATGTTGATTTTTCCAGAATAAGTCTATTTATCACTAAGCCAACTGCGCTGTTGGCATGTGACTAAGAGTGTGTGTGTGTGTGTGTGTCTGTGTGTGCTATTAGGCTGAAAATGTCTAAGAGATGCAACGACAAAGACACTACAGTTAAGGCTTACTTTTACATGAGTGATTTAAGAGAAATATACATGTGTATGTGCATATGTACAGGCACAACATCCATATTTCAAGCATTATAATATATGTTAAATATTTAGGATATATGTTGACTTTGGACATTGCAGACTGCAAAATACGTAGTGTATTATGGGACTACTGTATTGTAATAAATTTTATTTATTACAATTGTAATAAATTTTATTTATTACAATTTAAGCTTTTTGAGGCATTAGTAGTTGAAGTATGTTATATTATAAGGTGATTCTATAAATGTTTTATTCAATTTATTAAATTTAAGGGCATTACAAAGCAGTCTCCAGAAAAGTTTTACATTTTAAAAAGTAGTTCATCACTACAAACATTTTAAATCTCATTGACATCATACAGTTGTTTTACAGTTTGTTTGTTTTTTCTGGACACTTACTGTACTGTAGCTTTCATACAGTATGTGTTTTGTGGAAGTATAGAGTGAAAACTATATTTATATGTATATAATCACATGTATTTTATTTTTTTGTATTTACCCAACATGTCATCTACTGTCATATCCCTGACTTTATTCCTTTCTATTCTTTTCTATTCTTAACCACCATGCTGGCACTCTCTCTGCAACTATTGATGCTACTTTGTCCTAGTGATGAAGCAAGCGGGCCGCTGTTGGGTCGATGTGTGTCATTGTTATATTGATGTGAGGACAGACCCCTGGGGCCTGCAGCCTTCTACTCCCCTGAAAGCAATAAATCTATGGCCTACTGTTCCCTGTACTGTACCCGACATAGCTTCTCTAAAAAACACACACATTCAGAATTCTGTATATATGCACAAGGAAACATATACAAAAAGGTAACTTTACGGCCTTCTGTACTACACGGCAAGCAGCGTAATCTCATACATAAAGAGGGTATTTGCATTTTTAATTGCCGTCTTCCATGCATTACACCTTTTTTGTCTTGTGTGTGCATGGGTGTTTGTGGTTAAGCGGTCCTATGTGAGTTTCTATGAATCATTTTTAATTCCCTTCAGTCAGCCAGTAGAGGCCACTCACAGCATTCAGTACAGACAGACAGCACACACACAGACTCACTCACTCACACATGAACACACACACAGACGACAGCTGTCCATTACAAAGCAAGGCAGAGGTTAGACAAGTGAGAGCGCAGGATGCAGCAGTGGAAAGAGAGGATGTGAGATGTTGGGAATGGGAGTGAGAAAAAGCAGGCTAAATATTTGAAATAAAATTTGAGAAAAAAAGAGAGAAGAGTAAATGGAAAAGAGTGGGAAACATAGGCATACAGAAAGAAAGGTAGAGACCGCGACAATGAATGTGTCTTATTTTGTTTGGTTATGTTTATTCCTATCAACTCAGCTTAAATCACACACAGTTTTTGACTGAGGCAGAGAGAGAAATTGGTGAGAAAGTGGAATTGACACTCATCCAGTATTCCCTGTGAGAAGTGAACTGGGGAGTTTAATTTAGTTTAGTTGTTGTTGTGCAATCGCACTACAGATATATATATGTATACATTTCATCCTTTATATGCCCCTTACTGGCTACAGGTGAAGGAAAAAGGAAGAAAGAATAATAAACAGAAGAGGAACAACCTGGAAAGAGAGAAGATCTAAACAAGTAAGCAGAAAGAGGAATTATTGCAAAAATTTTACTATTTACAACAATGTGCACATACTGAGAACTACCTCAGTGTTTTAACCCAATGAAATGTCATGCTGTGCCACTCGCCTTTTCTATGCTTCTCTTTTTATTAATCAATGTCCATAAACAATATAAACCATTTAATATTTATTTCTTACACCATTCAGCACAGCTTCATTTAAAAAATATGAAACTGTGATTTTTTTGCTTGCATTCTGTGTATCATAACAAAGACAATAAGATAATAAGATAGCTAAACACTGTACAAAATATCAAAAATAGTATCATCATCCTGAGATACAAAAGAACTAAAACTGACACACATTAAAGAAAGAATATAAACTTTCATTAATCCATCTGTTTGAAGAATGTAAATAAGTGTTCAATGATAAATAAATTTTTGGTCTGGCTGACGTTGTTTGCCCTTAGTGTGCTGGAGTCAGTGCACACAACTGATGAAGAACTTCACTGGGAGCAAAGGTGTGTGCGTGTGTGTGTGTGTGTGTGTGTGTGTGTGTGTGTAATCTGGGGGTTTAAGGGGGAAGTCGCAGAGGATAGTTAATGAAATCAACTTAATCCTTCTAGCTGCTTGCTTCTCTCCCAGTAAAGAAATCTTTATTTCTGGGTCCTCCTTTTCCATTTCCTCTGCATCTTTCTTACTTTCTCTATTTTTTCTTTTTGTCTTGCGCTCCACAATCATCTCCCCCTCTCTTTCGCTCCTCCACAATCACTAATTATTTCATCTTGAGCATGGAAAGGAGACGCCAAATCAATAAGTCTCCTCTGTGGAAGCAGAGGGGAGGAAGGATGGAGGGGGAGGAGAAGGTGAAGGGGAGGGTTGCTAAAAGAGACAGACTAAATGCTGAAAAAAGTGTTTTCCACATCTTTATTGTCTTGATATTTACAATATGGAAAAAGCCCTAAATTTACTTTACAGGTAAAATCATCAATTAATTGATTTCATGGTAGATTCACATTACTTTCAACTTGGAATTGTTTACACTAGAATTGCTTACTCTGCAGGATCTCTGTAGGAAGAAGGAATCAATTTTTTCCACATATTTCCTTTTATTTTAGCCTGTTCATGACACTTTTTATGCATGATGCAGTTGTTGCCCAACATTTTATGGCAGAATGTCCATCAGCATTTGGGAGTCAGGTAGCCTGGCAGTGATGGCACAAAAGGAATAAAAGTACAATGGGCTGAAGGAAAAAATGCACAGCAATGTTTTAAACTGCACGTTGACCTTCATGAACCAGAAAGGACACAGAAGTTTGGAGGATTACAGCTTCAATATTCTTTTGGTTATATTTCTCCTTGCTGTGACTAAAGTGATGTTTGTCGAATCCAAACTTTCTCCTGCTGCCCCCCACCTGCTCGCAGCCCTCACATGGACAAGTTCTTTCTCTCTTTTCAGCTGTTGTTTTTCTTGATTCACTCTTTTTTTTATTGTTTTTTTTGTTTGGCTGTTTTCTCCTGACTGGCCCACCTGCAGGTAAACAGGCAATTGTATTCTTGTGACCAGCATCTGTGTAACTGTGTGTGTGTGTTTGCATGTCTCCAGTTCATTGCTCCTCCCGGTCCAAATGTGGTTTGTGATATTATATGTGTGTGTGTGTACCTGTGGAGGTGCTATCTGTGCTGAGATAAGACTGTAAACCAGATTAATCTGGCGTGGAAGAGCTTGTCAGCAGGACCACTGTGCGCGCATGTGTGTGTTAGTGTGTGTGTGTGTGGGTGCTGCTCTCCT
>NC_060169.1:24313091-24327237 GCF_021292245.1 Micropterus dolomieu | reverse complement strand
GTCTTGCGCTCCACAATCATCTCCCCCTCTCTTTCGCTCCTCCACAATCACTAATTATTTCATCTTGAGCATGGAAAGGAGACGCCAAATCAATAAGTCTCCTCTGTGGAAGCAGAGGGGAGGAAGGATGGAGGGGGAGGAGAAGGTGAAGGGGAGGGTTGCTAAAAGAGACAGACTAAATGCTGAAAAAAGTGTTTTCCACATCTTTATTGTCTTGATATTTACAATATGGAAAAAGCCCTAAATTTACTTTACAGGTAAAATCATCAATTAATTGATTTCATGGTAGATTCACATTACTTTCAACTTGGAATTGTTTACACTAGAATTGCTTACTCTGCAGGATCTCTGTAGGAAGAAGGAATCAATTTTTTCCACATATTTCCTTTTATTTTAGCCTGTTCATGACACTTTTTATGCATGATGCAGTTGTTGCCCAACATTTTATGGCAGAATGTCCATCAGCATTTGGGAGTCAGGTAGCCTGGCAGTGATGGCACAAAAGGAATAAAAGTACAATGGGCTGAAGGAAAAAATGCACAGCAATGTTTTAAACTGCACGTTGACCTTCATGAACCAGAAAGGACACAGAAGTTTGGAGGATTACAGCTTCAATATTCTTTTGGTTATATTTCTCCTTGCTGTGACTAAAGTGATGTTTGTCGAATCCAAACTTTCTCCTGCTGCCCCCCACCTGCTCGCAGCCCTCACATGGACAAGTTCTTTCTCTCTTTTCAGCTGTTGTTTTTCTTGATTCACTCTTTTTTTTATTGTTTTTTTTGTTTGGCTGTTTTCTCCTGACTGGCCCACCTGCAGGTAAACAGGCAATTGTATTCTTGTGACCAGCATCTGTGTAACTGTGTGTGTGTGTTTGCATGTCTCCAGTTCATTGCTCCTCCCGGTCCAAATGTGGTTTGTGATATTATATGTGTGTGTGTGTACCTGTGGAGGTGCTATCTGTGCTGAGATAAGACTGTAAACCAGATTAATCTGGCGTGGAAGAGCTTGTCAGCAGGACCACTGTGCGCGCATGTGTGTGTTAGTGTGTGTGTGTGTGGGTGCTGCTCTCCTCCCTGCATCTCAGCCAGCCCATCAGGTGAGCCATTGGTTCTTATAGTGTGTGTGTGTGTGTGTGTGTGTGTGAAGGAAATCAACAGAGAATGCTGTATAAGTGAATGAGTGTGTAGGGTCCAGCGCTAGATAATGTGATCACGGCTCCATGTAACACAGCATGACAACCGCTTGTGTGTGTGAGTGCGTGTGTGTGTGTTTGTGTGTGTGTGAAACATGCCATGACAACAGTGTCTCTCCATACCACTGTGGAGAGAATGGATTACTCTGCTCTCCGAGTCGAAACGCCAACACACGCACACACACACACACACACACACACTCAGAAACACACTTTCCTCATCTCACTACCTACTTCTGATATACACACCATCATATGCCCTGCTTGTGTGTGGTATGCTACCTGATGGCTTTCATGCATATACATGCTAAAATACACCTTAATGAGGATTTCATAAACTATCCTGTAAATAAAATTCAGGATGGACAGCAGTGTTATTCTCTCACTGTTCTGTGTATGTGGCCTTATGTGTGGATTTGTAATGGTTAAGGGAAAAATCTAACCTAAAACATTGTTTATACTTTTGGGTTTGTCTCCAAACTTCACATGCTGTAACATTCATATTACCAGCACGACAACAATACATTTTAACATCAGAAAATTCCAACATAAAAATTATCAGTATTATCAGGAAGGGTTTTTTTTCAGTGCCATTGTTTGTGCTGTTCCTCAACAGTCATATTTTCATGGAGTAAAGAGTCTGTGATGTAAGATAAGATGCTATTTTGAAAAATGTCTTGCTATCACTGTTGTTCTCTCCACCCACATATTAAGTACAACATTAATATGCTGGTGCATCAAGCTCTGGTTTGTTTACTGGGAGTTTACCAAATGTGGAAACACTAACTAAAGTTACAATTGGAGAGAGGAGTTTGTTGTGTAGAGTATTTTAAAGTTACTCCAACACAAAAAAACTCCTCTCTACAAGAGGGCTCTGAAATCTTGTGAGAAGCGAGTTTTTGCAGGAAGACGCCGGTGGAAATGTGAGTCAGGGTTGGAGAAATAAGCAAGAGGAAAGTGCTGTAAAAGGGGATCAAAAATTATTCCAGCTTTGCAGTGTTACTCTCCTTTTTTTATACAACAAACTCTTTAAGGAAAAAAAGACAGTGATAACGTTTTCTACCCCCTTTACTTGCACTGAAATCATAGCACATGTGAAGACCCTTAAGTATTTTTCCTTTCCATGACAGCTTGGATGACAGTCTGAGCCTGTCTGTGGCTGCAATACATTATTTTCTAAATATGTGAAAATAGGGCCCAGGTTTAAAAATACTAAAATTACCCTTTAATTTGGAGGACTTGCTGGGACTTGAATGTAGAATAAAGTTATGTGAATCAGAACAATGTTTGGCCATTCAACATGCCTTTGGAATAATGACTTCCCACTCAAACAAATGCAGTTGAAGAAGTTCAGATTGATTTAAATTTACTGTAAACAGGTAGCTGCAATAATCCTTTTCTTCAGTCTTTCCAACCACATATGCAGCCCCTCTATATATTTGCATTTCATCAGAGATGCTGGAGGCCACCTGCATTGCAGTGTGGGACTCTGTGTCTTATTCAAGGGCATCGCTAGTGAGAACTTTAGAAGTAATACCAGCATCCTCCAGCTGCCAGCTCACAGCCAGAAAACACCCCTGTCTGTGGCGGGGATCAACCTAACAACCTTTAGGTTATCAGTCAGCCTCTGCATCCAGGCCAACCTAGGGAGCAGTGGTGGGTGGGTGGGTGTGGGATTGAAGCCAAATGTGCGCATGTGAGTGTGTGTGTGGTTGAGTGGGTGGGGGTGTTGCTTCCCCAGTGTAAGGAGCACACTGCATCTTCCCCGACCACTCTCTGACAGGCCTACATACATCACCACCCCCAACACCTCTGTTTCTCTCTCCTCTCCCTCTTCATCATCTCTATTCCCTCTCTCCCTCCCTCCATCCATCCACCTCTCCTCCCACCCTACCTCTCACCTGCTCCCATCTCTCATGAGTACTGGTGTCTCTCTCAGCTGCCCACATCTCTCTCTTTTTCTCTCTTTTACCTGCTCGCAGCTCCCTCCCACCACACACACACACCTCTCGCCAGGCCTCCCTGAGTATCATTTACATCGATGATGCCTCATCATTACCCCTGCCCTACTTTATCTATCACCCAGCAGCTCTGCAATAGGGCCTGTTCCTGCGCCGTAGGCCTTATTCCTATAGTCTGTCAGAGTACTGTAGATCTGAACCACTGATGCAAGGCGTGAAAACAACTGACTATTGTTTTCACAGAGTCGGTGTGAAGTTTGGCTTTGAGATAGATGCTAATCTCTAGAATATCTACAAAAAGCCTACAGAAAACAAAGGCAACCTCATTTTTCCCTAGAGTATTCCTTCATTTTCTGCAAGTGCAATTTGTCCATTGAAACTGGACACTCTAGTTTGATATTGTCATTGCTTCAAATGTATTATCAAACCCCTCATGCTTCACGGTTGTATGCAATTGGGTGTTTCAGACTAGCAATCTGATTGGTTAAAAGGGTTTTCCAGTTTTGACTTCAATTAAGTACAGTAAGACTAGCTTAACTTATGTCTGTTGATAGGGTGTATAAATACTGTTTAGATACTGTACACAGTGTTTACCACACTATATTCTGTTTAGATATTATCCTCTACACAAAGGGAAGATAATAGCAGCAGTCAATAAAACCACAATGACATGTATTTATCAATTCATTAAATTTGTTTAGAAGTTTTATTACTCCTCTACATATGAGTAGAAATCTATTACAAAGAAAAAAAGACTCAAGGGACAAAAGCCTTTGATTGATTGTTTAAGGTTGATATTTTAGCAGCAATAAATGAAGGACAATTGTATTGTTACAAGGGGTTAAAGCATCATCTCAGTAATCATTCAACCACAGAGCCCACGTCATACTCCTGGGCCTGAACCTTGGATGCTCCAATGCACATATTCCTTATGTACCAATTGCTTTTATGAGGCCTGAAAGAGCAGAGCAGAGTTGAGGTCATTTCAAGTTGGCAACATTTCCTCAGCGATGTGTAAATCCTTTGGATTAATTCATAATGAATTAATTTAAGATTGTGATGATGAGAGAGTAATACTGCCCTGCCAATATATACTTGGACCTAATCCTTAAAGTATATATTCCATACATTGACAGTTTTACAATACGTTGTACATTTAATGAGGGTAATTATGAAATAAAGTTGGCAACACATGGACATACAAGTTTCATCACTTACTAACAGTATGAAAAGTGTAATACATCTGCAGTCTATATTTGTCTGGTATATACACTGTTGTGTAGTGTGTACAGTGAGTATGTGAATGCATTCTATAAGTATTAGTATTAAGGTATTCATAAAGCATGTGTATGTAAAACATGTGGTATGGGCGGAATAGATCAAAGTAAAACTAATGTGTTTTTGGTATAATTTTAAATGAATTACCATAACACTTCAGACATGTTATCATGTAAACTTCAGGACTCTTGCATAGGAGTCATTACATAAATAGTTATGGTTTTGTTTACAGGTCTGTAAATTTCTAATAATTTCCTAGGAAGTTTCCTGAGAATATGAACCATCTAATTTGGCACAATGTCTGTGCGAGACCTAAAGGAATAATATACCATCAGTCAGGGAAAAATCATCATACCTTTAGCTACTTAAATAACTGCAAGCGCTCACTGACGTTTATTGACATACAGATTTCTCCTGGTGAGATTAGTAACATTACCTTGACCTTGGTATATTGATTTTTGCATCGTCTTCTCTTATTTAAAGAGGAATGGGATGTCCAGCTAGTATCACTCAACAGCAAAGTGTACTCAGGGAATGTTGCGTTAGCTCAGCGCGCTAAGGACCTCACCACTAAACTTGTTATGGGTGATGTGCCTGGCTTATGACCTCTGCAAGATGTCATTTATTCATTTTTCCGTTAAGTTCAGTTGTCTATTATTGCAGCAATGACCTGAATAAAAGGAAAAATATGCCTTGAATAAGCATCCTCATGGTGCAAGCTACTGTACATACTGTACTCACAAGTACAGCAATGGATTCAATTTCAGTCTATGAACTTTGCATCAGGTCATATTTTGCACATTTCTCATATTTCTTGTTATTGTCCACTGTACTTAACAAAAACACAACCAAAAAAGCCTGGAATTATTGCAATATTAAAATAAATCAAAAATTTAAATTTGTGTGAAAATAGTGAAATGACAGCCAACATAAGGGAAAGGTATGCGTAAGTTGTCAGTTGTATGTAATTAAAAGTGGCAAAGTTTCAATCTCACAAACTCACCATATACCAGAATTCGTGTCTTCTCTCTGATTCTCTTTCCGCTCTTACCTTTGCCCTCATATCTTCTTAAGCCATGAGATATATCAGATCAGTCTGTGTGTGGATGGAGTGTGCAGGGCTCTCAGGGTTAAGTCCCTCACTGTTGCTTCGCCGCGCTAAACCAAAGGAATCACGCATGCAAGTGCAGTAGAGGAGGACTTAATAATATGAAAGAAAATTGATTTTCTGGAACGAGATTTCTCCTTTGATAAGGTATTAGCTGGGAGGGGAAAATGTTGTGAATCTTCATTAAGAGCCTCTGATATGCACTGGGATAATCGCAGGGAGAAGAGTACAAATGAAAAATGAACACAAAGGGAAAAAGAAGAGAGTCATACATTAGGGACAGACAGAGAGAAAGAAAGATACCAAGAGTGAGAGAAGGAGCAGAGAGAGAGAGAGAATACCCCTCCACCCCTGCCCACGCACCAACACGTATGCACATACTCGTATCAGAGACTTAAGCAGGAGTAGGCCTCCCTTAATAAGAGTGAAAATTGATTTCTTTCCACTTCCATAAGATGAGATCTAAAGATGATGAAGGTGGGGATTGGGCTGCAGTTCATTATGGAAAATTAGACTACATTCAAGCTAGCAGTATATCCCTAATATATCTACCCTGGCTTTATCCAACACTTCTTCACACACGCTGAATAAACAGAGGGAGAAGTTAAGAGGGGGGAAGCAGACAGAAGAGGAGCGATGAGGAAAAAGAGGGAAAGAAAGGATGTGTTATACAGCAGAGTAAAGCTGAGATAATGAGACAGGAAGACAGAAGAAGAAGCAACAGACAAGCAGAAGACAGAGATTGTGGAAGTCAGGTGAAGGAAGACAATACAAGTGAAGCAGCCAGTAAAAACGAGGGAGATGAGAGCAGGGAAAGAGAAAAGTTTGCCAAAAGGCTCTCTTCCACAGCAAGGAGTATTAGGCAGAGCTGAGGTGGGGATGAGAACAGAGTTAGAAGGGATAACAGGCAGATGGACTGACTGTGGAGAGCAGAATTGAATACAGCCTAACCTCAGCTAATACCACTGACAGAAATTTATGACAGGCCAGCAGAAAACTATAGATCAACTGCAGTAAGGGATCCTTTTGTTGAGTCAGAAAAATTGCACCCACAAGACTAAACAGAGAGGTGGACTGACAGAATGGAAAGTAATAGTTTGGAGCTGAAACCGAAGTGACATTCTGCTCGAAGTTCAGTTCTGAAGACTAAAAGCATGGATCCACTGATGGGGACGATGAGAAAATAACCCTAATTAACTGCAACAAGCGAGCAGATTTTTTCGTGAAGTGTGTCTACCTGATCCTGTTTGCGCATGGCTGTGTGTGTACACGCCTGTCATCATTATGAAATCTCTGAATGCAACATTCAGACTGTGATGTCTCTGTTTCCTCTGCATGTGTGTCTTCTGCTCTCTCTGTTTCAGCCTGCAGGCTGTCTGTTAATGTGTGAAAGCAGAAGGTGGAAAAGATCAAATCCAACTGACCTGAGAATAGTACTGACACCTTCTCGCTCTCTGCCACACACGACTGTCTGCATTTGTGTGTGTGCTCATTCGCGTGTGTACGCATGAGTGAGAGAGAGAGAAAGTGGAAGTAGAATACAGGAAATGTCACAAAAGCAAAAGAGAAATAAAGGAAACAGAGAACAACTAAGACGTTGAAACTTTAGACAACAAAAAGAAAAAAGACAACAGAAAGCATGACAGAGAAAAAGTGTGCATGAAAGAAAGACAGAAAGTGGAACTCAGAGAGAGACGGGGGAAGGTGAGCGGTAGAGAACATTTATTATGCCGATGCTTCATCTACAGATACAAATCACAGGCTGTTATCACACTGAAGCAAACCCTGCAAGGGCCGAACACTTGGATCCATCTCCACCATGACACACACACATACCTGCACCTAGACACACACAGATGTGCGAGGTGTGTGTATATGTGTGTGTGCTCTTAGTGATAGGATTATAAATAGAGCCATGGACAGACTCTGTGAAAGGTGAGAACATCCAGCGGGCATTATCAGGGACAGACCAGCAGGTTTCTGTGAGTGTTTGTGTGTATCAGTATTTGTTGCTTTCTGTTTTTTTTCACGTGTGTGTGTGTGTGTGTGTGTTTGTGTGTTTGTGTATACGTGCGTGTCTGTGTGTACCAAGGTATATGTTATTGTTTGACCAAATCTATAAGACAGAGGAGAGAAAAACACACCTGCATGAATTGTTGATGCCGCAGTCATTTCAGCAGCTGTCACCGCCAGATTAAGTCAAGTTATTATTTTTTTTAGGGCAAAGACTGCTTTGACAAACAGACAAATTAAAGTTTTTTTATCTTACTTAATTTGACCATAATAAGGTTGTGTATTATAGCACGGCAGCGAGATGAAACTCTGACAGTTCATAATATTTTGTGGTGTGTGGTTTTTAGAATTGTGCAAATATTCTTTTGTTTAACTTAGAACTTCATATATCTTTTCGTATAACGCTCCTAACATGAAGGTAAATTAGTTACTTTACTGTTCATTTCTCTCTGTTCAGTTCAGTTCATGAACATTTTCAGCACCATGGACAGCGAACATGCTCTCACACTAAAGGCCGCTGTTCTTTCATAGGTTCAAGTCAGGTGATGTTGTTCCCACTACCATAACTGCCATCTCAATAGTAAAGCAAATGTACATGTTTGAATGAAATTGGTAGAAATACAAATCGGTGATACAGTGCCTCAAAAAAAGTCACAGATTTGTTTTAGATGCGTTCTGCTTGTATAATCATGCCTTTAAGGTTTGTAATTGTATTATGTACTTATTAAAGATTGAAATTATATCAGTCAAAACAACAAATTACAGCAAAATAAACACAAATTAGCTTTTATAGATAATCAATCATAAATGTTGTTTTAATGCCAGTTTAATAAAAATAATATAATCTTTAAGTGCATACAAATTGAAAATGATAATGAAACAAATTTCGACAAATGACATTATAATGCACATAAGAAACATTGTAAGTTCAAGTACAACACATATCCAACTTTACCATTATAGTATTATAGGTGTGTGTAAGAGCATGGTGTACTGACAGCAATGCCGGTTCAAGTCCACATTAAATTAAGCACATCTGTTTTTACAATGAAGCTCTTTTTTGCAAGGTCCATCCATCCATCCATTGTCAACCGCTTATCCTGCGTACAGGGTCACGGGGGGCTGGAGCCAATCCCAGCTACCTTTTTTGCAAGGTATAGTTTTTAATTAGTGTACATTTGTACACTAATTTGTACACTAATTAAAGTTGTTTAACTTATTTAAGTTGTTTATGGAAGATAAAATCATTAAACCTGATACAAAGCATTAGTTTATCATCTTTTTTGTATGTCTAAAGTCAGTGAGAACCTCCTATTTTGGACAAGTGGATTTCTACATTTGAAGGCCTAAACTATTGTCCTGCTTGACTGTGTTTAAAACCTGATAGAAGCTGTTAGTTCCACAACACAATTGTAAATGATAGAAAATTGTACTAATGTCTTGGTTCACATTTTTTTTAATGCTTATCAAATGTATTATCAAAGCTGCATTAAAGATTTGGTCCTATTACAAAACTCTGAAATAAAACCTGATTGGTGACATTTGAGCAGCAGGATCCGTTTGTTCCCTATAATTTACTATAACATGAATGTACAACAGAAAGGTGTCTAAGTCAAAGCTGATCTCTTCACACACAGTAGAGCAACCTGAGTTAGAGTCAAATGCATTATACATTGACTGCTTAAAATGACTGCTGCTGAACCACCCACATGCTCGCTTCCCATTGCTAATGCCTTCATTTGTACTGCATATTGTATGTCCTGTGTTAAAATACTGTGACTTTGAAAATGCATTTAAAAGCTAAGGCACAGGCTCAAGGTGATTCATTTAATCACTTACCATGTTCTTGGGCGGGTGTTACCTCTCACACAGAAACTCACACACACACACACAAAGGCATATAATAACGCACAAGTGTTAAAAGAGGGACATGAGCATAGGAGACCACCATGCAAGCATACACATTTGATACAAGCTCACAGTCTCTGGAGTGCCCAGTAGAATAACAAAAGACCTTTATCCAAGTTATTCTATGTATTTATTATAAAACATAGGCCCTCAATTTTAAAATCCAAACCAGCTTGACCTTTCCTCTCCGCCCCCTTCCTCCTTACCTTCCCTCCCTCTTAACTAACTACCTATAGTATGTGCCCCAGCACCACTGCCAGCCCTCCCTCTCTGGGTGAGAGCGTATAATTCAGTATCTAATAAGGGTGGATATGCGATGCCTCACATTGGGGAAAGGGGATAAGGAGAGAGGAGAAGGGTGAGGAGGGGGGCAGGACTTCACCCTGTCTGCATTTAAAGAGGTGACGCACATACCCCCCCCCCCCCCCCCCCCCCCCCCCCCCCACACACACACACACACCCACCACTGTTTTACTCCCTTGCTTCCCTTGCTCTTTCTTTTACTCCCTCTCTGCAGTCGTTAACAGGCCACACCTTTCTGCTCTCACCCCAGGCAAGTGTAAGGGTTAAACACCTGAACTTAACTCACAGCGACAGCATGGAAGATGGGAAGAGTTTGTTCTTTTCCCATGTCTTTTTCACCCATGGTCTTGGGGTATTGATAAAATGTTTACATTTTGTCATTGAAATTTGCTGGTATAAAAGAAGAAATGCTTGACACAGGAAAAAAAGAAACAAACAGCTAACAATGAAGTAGAAAAGGTATGGGGGAAACAGTCAGATTTCAATTCAAGTAAGAGGTGGGAACCACAAAGATGAGGTGGTGTTTCTTTTAAGGGGCTTTAGTTAAGAAAATGAGTCTGTATTGAACTGGGTGGACTCTACTTGTCCCAATTTTGTTGATACTCCATTGGAGTAGAAGAGGTCAGGAGTACATTAGCTGAAATATATCTACTGTCAGAAAGAGAGAGAACGAGAGACAGATAGAGATGGAGAGAGAGACCCTAGCTGGCAGCAGTGCTGTCTTTTCACCCCTAATTTTTTCCACCTTGTTAGGCACTCTGCCGTGGGCCGGGCAAATATAAACACCCTGGCAGGGAGAGGGAGAGAGGCAGTCAAAAGGATGTAAAGGAATGGTAGAGGAGAGGGAGTGAAGAGAGAGGAGGAGAGACAAAATGATGCTAATAAAAGTATGAAGAGCAAAAAATTAAAGGAAGAGAGGAAACTAATATTATGGACATATGGTGAGAGAATGTAAGGTAAAACGTAAGAGGACACCAGTCATGTAAAGGCTGGGTATAGAGTGGAGGAATAGAGGTTTGCATAGACAGTACATTTCCAATACATTAAAAATGCATTAAATGAAGCTGAACTTGCTCATAATAAAGTGCTTGTGATTGTGTCTTGCTTTGAGCTCTCTGTAAGCTTGAATGCTCTGTTATTGACAGAAATTATTAGATACTAGTTGAAAGATATCAGAAATCAATCAATGGAGTTCCTTTATGTGTGCCCATACCATTCATATTTAGATGTAGAATATCAGTGTGTGTTTTTAGAAATTTTGGTTGTTTGCATTTGAATGAATTGCCTTTACAAACGGAAATACACTGTAAGCTTTCAGAGTTGTTGTCGGCAAAGTTATCTGACATACGAAGCAGTATGTGATAAAATATATGGCGTGTGTGTAAAAAGATATCCCAAAATTAAAATCACTATACTATCATTAGCTTTATTTTTATACCCATTGGCAAATCTTGGATATGATCTAATTGTGTCACTTTTCTTTTACAGTACCCAATAGTAATATTACACATATTACTATGAATCTCCATGTTTTTTGATGCCATCAAAACATACTTGGTTAGTTATAATGTGCTTTCTCTACACTATGTTTAGTGCAGTTTAGTGACACTTTTTTTTTTCATGCGGTCAATCAAAAGCAGGTTTCTTTGGTAACATCCAAGCAAACCAAAAGAAAGAGGCCTAAACATGAACCCTAAGCTTGTAAAATATTTTGTTCCTGTAACAGACTCTGTCTCTCTCATTCTCTTTCTGTGCCACCCGCTGTTGCCCCCTGGTCGTGTGCTGGTTGTCGTGCAGACTTTGGCAGTATCGCCGTGGCGACGGAGACAGGAGCAGATGTGACTCTGGTTGCCGGGCGTTTGGCAGGAGCACTCATCGTCACAGTGATGGAAATGCAGCTGGACGGCACATCATCTGTAGCTTTGCGTAGAGATGGGTGTGTGGGTGTGTGTGTGTGTGTGTGTGTGTGTGTGGTGGTGGTGGTGGGGGGGGGGGAGTGTGGATGGTTGAAGGGGGGATTGGCATTGGGTGAACTCCCCTCACCCACTAGCACCAGACACACACACACACACACACACACACACACACACACACACAGAGTGACCCCACACACCCTAGAGGGACTGCAAGTGCACAGCCAGTAACCAGACAAGACGGGGGGTGATGTTTGTGTGTGTGCGCTAACCAGGCAGCAAAAAGTGCCGTCAAACATACAAGATGTCTTTTTTCCTCCCACTCTCCCTCTCTCTCTCGTCTTTATTTCTTGAGGTATTTTCTTCTATTATGGTCTCTGTCTGCTATGTTGGAGACAAATGGCTGTTTGGGGGCTAAATGTTTGAACTTGAGCAAGGAGACCCAAATTGACACACTTAAGGAAAACTGAGTCCTGGGGATAGCAGAGAGAGAGAGAGCAGAGAGCAGAGCGATTACAGATGGAGGCATTACTCAAGACATCTGTAATGTGTACACGCCACGAAAGAAAACAAACATAAGAACTGGCCAGCGGACATAAACTGCTGCTGTGCTCATCCCTCCATGCCATCTCTCCGTTTTCCCCTGCAAACCTCTTTTTTCTGTCTCTGGCTGCATTTTCATTGTGACACATTCAAGTACCACAAAACTTTTAGGAACGCCAATAAATACACATTGATGGAATTATGAAATTATCCTTTCATGAAATTAAATTCATATTTAATTTTAAAAAATGTGAATTGGTGGATCTGCATCCTTTGATGGACACAATATTTCATGTTGAATCCAAAAAAAGGTTTGTCCATTTGTGCGTGTGTGTGTGTGTGTGTGTGTGTGTGCCTGTCAGGGGTGTGTACCACAGCGGTTTGGCAGTGGTCTGACATTTCCTGCTCTGACATCTTGTCTCAGTTCATCTCCCCTGCCAGTGGATGGACGGAAGCCCTGGAGGGACACACCAGCACCAGCAACGCAAACTTGTCTTTTTCGTCAGCACCAGTGAATAGCTCTCCAGTACATTAGTCACGGACACACACACACAAATGCACACATACATACGTTTTTTTCTCCATACTCCTCCTTTTTGATGTGAAATGACACAGTGACTGTGAAGTGCAGACTGTCGGCTTTAATTTGTGGCTATTTAAGGATACATTCGATGAACAGCTTAAGCATTTTTTCCCACTTCAGTATGTTTACTTAATATTTAAAGAATTATTAAAGTATTTATGTTTTAATATCCTCTGCTGATTCATTTTACATACATGAAACATGAAACCATAGAGTTTAATTAACTTTAATCACAATGTCAACTAAAAGTGAATGTTGATTTACTAACAAAAAGAATGAATGTTCAGTCTTCACAAATATAGTTTTATTTGTTGGAGATGTTGTAGTAGCATTAGACTGTATTGTGTTCCCCACATATTATATTTATTTTCCTTTGGAGGACATTGTGGTTCAAACACTTAATTGAAAGTACATGAACACATTACTTTAAAAATCAGGGCACCATATCAACCAATGATGTTTCTCTCTTTGCTGAGAAGAGAGACTGTACCTGTATGCAGGCGGAGTTACTTGATGGAACAATCTGTTGCAAAATAACTGCTCTTGTGTTTACACAGAAAGTACAGCTGAGGCTGATGGTAATGCCAATTTTTTGTCTCGTCATAAACCAAAGTTGTGGACAAACTGAAATGTTCATGATGTTCTGATGATGGCGTTAGATGCAAAGTCAGTAGATCACTAAAGTTATTGCAGTTCATACATATACAATGGTTGTTGAGACATTTCACTCAAAAAGACAAATGTCAACCTTAATGGTGGGGTTAGTGAGTTACATTGACAAAGGCGAGCCATAAATAGCAGCCATAGGCTACATTATCACTTTTTGTTCCCCATTCCCAAGTCTTTTTTTCTTAATTACACTTTATTCAAACTGATTTCCACACAATTCACCTTGCACAGTGATATGAGCTCACACAGATATAAGTCACAATACCAGACAAGTTTGGTCGTAAATCCAAAAGCAAAGTATCATGCGTTTTTAAATCCATGTTGGTAAAGTTGAATCAGTTGCCTCTCAGACTACTACCAGGCGTGCCATCTTCAGTTATCCCCCTCCTCTCCCAAGCTCTGCCATCTCTACCTTTCCCATCTCCCGTTGTCTCCTACAATCTTTACGAGGCTCAGGAGAGCTTTGACATTCCTAAATGAAAAGTCTCTCTTTGCAGCTTTGCAACAGCTGACGATTTATGACAACAGGGCCTCGCTAGAATCTTAGCTGCTGTCAGCCGGCATAATGATGTTTTGATATAAAGATGATTGGTGGGGCTGCATGCACCGCACTGTGCATCAGGCCTGAGAGTGTGTGTGTGTGTGGGGGGGGGGGGGGGGGGGGGGGGGGGTTAC
>NC_060169.1:24239264-24313071 GCF_021292245.1 Micropterus dolomieu | reverse complement strand
CGGGGGGGGGGGGGGGGGGGGGGGGGGGGGGGGGGGGGGGGGGGGGGGGGGGGGGGGGATTGGGTGATTTAAGGTGGACACTCATGCGTCGTTTACTTGTTGTTGTCTATTGTTTAGCTGTTTACTCCTTTAGTTGCTTTTTTTATTAGATTTTTTTTCAACTTGACATTTAGAGTCCCCTTCAACTGGGTTCCCCTCTCTCTCTCTCTCTCTCTCTCTCTCTCTAGCTTTCCTGTGTTTGTCTCTCTGCCTCTCAAGCTTTCTAGCTAGCCCTCTTTGTTTTTCTGTCCATCTCTCCATAGTTCGCTTTTATTTTGGATCATCCCCGTCTTATCTCTGCCCTCATGCTCTTGTGGTTAGCTTCTCTTTCTGTCATTTCAGAACAGGTCATTTTTCAACTTCCTCTTCTTTTCCCTTCTTTTCTTTTTCTACTTCCCTCCACACCACTGCAACACACATGCTCACACACACCTCCCCCAACCCCCGTCATAGGTGACAGGCGTATAGTTTGCTATACTTTCTATTAGAGGACCATTGCATGCTTGAGGGCCCCCACAGATTGGTTACATTTTGTTCGGTGGGGCATTAGTGGGCCCCGTCGAAGGGCCCCATCATCATCAGTGTGTCTGCCATCTTCCGGCGGTGATCTATGATTCACCCATCAGACGTACATAAATCAGAGCGCTAAAAGGATTTCTACTCTACCCCCCAACCCCCCTCCTGTTAAATTTATGCTGCCGTAAAAGAAAGGAAAATTAGTCATTGAGGAGCCCCCCCTCTGTCTTTCTCTATCTCTTTCTCCCTCTCTCCACGCGATGTGTAGCAGTAAAAAAAAGAAAGAGGAAAGACAGGGTGAACAATCGCATGTGGCGCCCATCATCCTCTCCTCTCCTTCCTCCTCCCCTTCCTCTTCTCTCTAATATCATCATTATCAGAATCGTAAAGCGAAAAATAACACGCTGGCGAAAAAAAAGATGTGAGGAGAGAGGGTTTTGAGAGGGGTGAGTGTATTCCCTCCAACCTCTAATCATTCTTCTTTCTCCTTCCTCTCTCCAATCATCTCTCTCTCACACACACACACACATTCAGACTACTTGAATATGAGAGGGGTTAATAATTACTTCACAACAAAAGTGTGTGTGCTCCTACATTGTTGCATGTGTGTCTGATTACAAACAAGTTTGGGTTTTTTTTGCAATGTGCATGTGCTTTTGCGACTGTGTGTGTTTGTGTGGCTCCACTGTTGAATGCAAATCAGTGAGTCGCCCATGCAGAACGCCTTTCAAATCCCATCGCCGCTCCGCTCTGCCCTTCCACTCCCAGAATGCAGTGCAGCAAGGCAGACAGGTAAGGAGTACGGGCAGTGCGTTGTTGTGGGTGACTGGTTATGTTATTGGCTCACAATCTACTCATTAACTTCCTGCTTTCCTCTCTGTCTATCACTACTGCCTCGGTGAGAGGTCTGTCTGTCACTACGTATTGTCATGTATGTAAATATGTCTGCCCATCCATCAGTTCACGTGTCTCCTGATCTGGTCTTTTGATGTGACTCTTAAGGCCCCCACCCCCCCACCCCCCGTTTCCCCTTTCTCCCTTGTCTTTGTGTCTCCAGCTTTGTATTAGTAGTCTTAGCTTCTCTGCTGAGACATATTCATAAGCCTTTGCATATTCCTCTAAGATCTTTGCTTCATTACTGGTGTCACAGCTGCTCTGTCACACAGTTGCTGGTCTCCCATCCATGAGGAAGAAAGTACAGAAAATAAACTAGATGACAATGATGCAGCTATTTCAAAACTAATTCTGGTGGAACAAAAGGCCATTCACCAGGTTCGTGCCATATATCTGTACTGGTGCAAGTACAAAGTCGTCAGCCGGTGACTTTAATCACTTATTTCCATCCTTGTAATGTGTAAGTGCTGTAAACCTTTTGCTCTATACAACATAAGTTGAACATAAGTTGCTTTTATGGCAAAAGCATTTAGGTGTTTCATTTACACATGTTGCTTTGAAAGTCAACAAAACATTGGAAAACAAACAGTTCTATCTCACACAGGCTCTGCCCTCTACTGGACTCTATGGGTACTACCTCATCCAATCACACGCACGCACTTGCCCACTGAAATTTTATCTAGGGAAGGAAGTAAGAGTTAACAAAAAGTGCAATCAAAACAAAAAGTGCAATCAATACAAGATCATTGTAGGGGATAGAAAAAGAACAGCACAGGAAGTGCATGTTAGAGGTTAGGAGTTAGAGGTGTTATAAGAGGAAGTGTTCTCGGAAGAGATGAGTTTTCAAGAGCTTCTTGAAGTTAGAGAGGCCATGCTGTGATGGCGTGTGGTAGCTCGTTCCACCATCGTGGTGTCACAGATGAGAATAGCTGGGACTGGGATTGTTTTGTGTGAAGGGATGGCAGAGCCAGGCAGCGTTTGTTGGAGGAGCGTAGGGGCCAAGAAGGAACGTAAGTTTGTATTATGGAGTTTAGGTAGATGGGTGCAGACCCAGTAGTCACTCTGTATGCAAGCATTAGTGACTTGAATTTGATTCTGGAGGCCACGGGGAGCCAGTGGAGGTCACTGAGTAATGGAGTGACATGAGTCCTTTTGGGCTGATCAAAAACCAGACGCGCTGCTGTGTTCTGAACCATTTGTAAGGGTTTCCCTGCACAAGCCGGTGAGACCTGCTAGGAGGGCATTGCAATAGTCGATGCGAGAGATAACCATGGCCTGTACCAGAAGCTGGGTGGCATACTGAGTGAGGTAGGCCACCCAGCATCTGGTGCAGTTATTAGAAACACATTACATTCTTAGAAATGCTAATTCCCCACCCACCACCAACCCCATCTCATTGAGCTAGCCGTGTTGAACGCGCCACGTGTTAGATCCCGAGTTACCCCTGTTTAGGAGGTACTGGACCAGCTCTCCGTCTTAAAGGGTCCGATCCTCTAGGCCTATGGGTATTACCCTATTAGGTATAACTGAGGACTGTTTAAGCTGGTGTCGAAGAGATTCGCCTAGCTTCTCAGTCTTCTTACAAATGCCTACCCTGCTTACTCTGAAATGGCACCTGACTGAATAGCCCTAGAGCCAAATACCACCCCAGCCACGCCCGTTAAGGACAGCTCTCTTTTCATTGATCAGTGCACTTGGTATAGTTGCTAGGATTGTATTTAGTGGCCAGGAAAATAGGCCCCAAGGATAAGTTAATTTCGTTGGCTATTCCCGCATTAAAAACTCTTAAAACTACTATATGTGACACAAGAACAGCAGTATTATAAGTTACAGTTCTGAGTTTTCTCGTCCGACATTTCCGCTTTTTGGCGGCGAAATGCATTCTGGGATATCTGGCGATCCGAAGTCCACACAAGTCACCACTGAAGCAGGCTCGGTAAAACGGGCGGAGCGAGAATACATCCGGGTATTTGACTGTACTTGGCTAGATGCGGACTTTTGAATTGGAACAGTACTTTGGCTGCGACTGATGACGTTTTACAAGTCCACAAGAACACAAGTACAGACAAGAACGCAGATTGAGAAACAGCCCCGAAGTCAGGTCTCTCTCGGTATAGCGGGACGAAAGAGATCGCTCGCTGCTTCGGTTGGTTTCGAGGCTGTCTACCTGCCACTGCTTCACAGGGAAGCTGTGAGCTTGAGGCTGACGTCAACACCGGGTGACGTGTCAACACGTCATACCGGCTGTGGTGCATTCAGGCCCAGTCGAAAACGGCCCATGGTGCGTTCAAGGACACCACAGCCTTTTTTGATTTCAGCCCTTGGAAAAAGTCTAAGCTTTATTATTTATTTTAAAAAAATAATAACAATAATTAAATAAAAAGAAGGGTGACAGAGGCTGATGCACACCATCAGACCTCCTCCCTCCGTTATGTGTCCAGCATGCATTTATTTGTGTTTCATGTGCTGCTGTGTACACACTGAAAATGCTGTGAATGTTCAACTGATTAAATACAGTACATTCCTAAAGAGCATTCTCCTCCATCATCGGCTTGGTGTGTAACATGCTTCAGTCTCCACAAAACTGCACGTTCACCGATGCTAAGCTAATGATCCGACCTACGGCCCACACTGCTCTCCTTGCTAAGCTCGAGAGAGAGAGAGACAGTGGGAGGGCCCGGTCTTTGCTGTGCTATTCAAACCACTGGGACAAAAGCCCATGTCCCACGTCGCTCTCCTGGTGGCATCCGAGCGAAACGGTAGTAGGACCTGGGCTTCCTCCTTGCTAGCCGGCTGTCCGGCCTGCGCAACGGGTCGCCTACATTGCCTGGCAGCCGAATGAAGGGCTGCTGCCATGGCAGTGACACAATGCAGCAATGTGAGCTAACTCCGCGTTCCCCGTGCGCTCACAATCCACTCCAAGCTGTGTTTCTAGTTTGGTGGTGCATTTAATCCAGCGCATACATCAACAGACAGGGCGAAGACCAATCCACGGCTCTGTTGGCGCTGGCAGGGAACCTATAGACGTGGGCATCAGAACACTTGCTGTCTTTGAAAGCCCTTCACGTCCCAGGCTTGGAGAACCTCATGTTGAGGGCTGGCCCCCAACCGAGCGGGTGGAGACTGCACAACAATGTGGTTCAGCAGATCTGAGCTCCCTTCGGGAGAGCGGAGGTGGATCTGTTTTTCAACACCCACTGCTGTGGTTCTCAATTCAGCCACAGGACAGCCCACCCTTGGGGATGGACGTGTTACACACGCGCCATTGCCAGAAGGGCAGCTGTTTGTGTCCCCCCCCCCACCCGATCTCATCCCTCCAGTTAGGTGAGGCGGGAACAGTCGTTTGTCATTCTGGTAGAAGTGACGCAGCCTACAGTGACAGAGCACTGGCCTGTACCTATGGTCTGGGGGGGCTCTGTCTCAAGGGTGAGGCTTTATATGTACAATGCTGGTGTTGGACCAGCCTCTCTAGGTTTTTCTCCTAAAATTGTGGAGAGGCAGACTCAGGCTGGTCTAGCCACTGAGGTCGCTCAGACCATCCAAGCGGCGGGCAGTCTCCACCATGTCTTGCTGTAAGCTAAGTGGTTGGGCTTTCAGCATTGATGCATTGAGAGGGAGACGGATCTGCCTACCTGTTCGGTGGGATCCGTTTTCTCTTTCCTGCAAGGTCTGATGGAGAAGGGGCTGTCGCGCTGCAGCTATCTCGCCTGTCACAGGGGGTTTGGTGACAGAACAGTCTTCACCCACTCCCTCGTGATGCGCTTTCTGCAGGGTGTGAGAAGACAGCGACCAGTGTCCTGTCTCTCGGCACCTCAGTAGGACTTGCGGCTTGTGTTGGTGGCTCTAACAGCTGCACCTTATAAGCCCCTAGAGCAGTCCTGCTATCTCTTGAACAGCCCTGCGCCTTGTTCTCACCTCTGCTAACAAGGTGAGTGAGCTGTGTGCCTGTCGGTTCACCCCAGCTGCATGCAGGTTCTTGGTGTCCACAGTGTAGCCAGATTGAGACAACACACCTTCTTTGTTCTTAAGAACATAAGGAGCATGTTCAGGTACAGGACAATAAATCTTGATGCTTTCTGAGAGTGCATCTGTTGGTGTCCATGTGTGCTAGGCTAACGTCCTATGTAGAGCACACAGCCCCTATTTGATGCACTGGTCAGCTGTTCGTCTGTTTCAGTGATAGTGCAGTCAGTAAAACCCTGGCCAAGAAGAGCCTGGCCAGCTGGCTTTGTGAGTGAATCTCCCAAGCCTGTACACGGGCGGGAACAGACCCACCCTTAGCGGTGCACATTCCACTCAGAAGTGTGGTGTGTCTACGACCCTTTTTCAGCGGGGTGTTTGTTGAAGAGATCTGCACAATGGCATCTTGGCCCTTACTGTGCCTGTTTGTGTGTTTCTATCTCTTGGATATGTCAGGCTCCTTCTCGGGATCCAGCTCACAAGTGCGGATATGAAAAGTGAGGATCTAGTGACTACTGGGTGTAGAGGGGGAACATACACTGGCAGTGCCTGACGTTTCAGTGAGAAGTCAGGTCAGTCCAGGTGTTAATGGTCAGGCCAAGCTCCTATTGGTCCAGCGACCTTCTCAGGGGTGTCCCACCATTCTGTCACTAGGTGATGTGGTGGTCGGGGCTTTGGCCGGCCTGTGGCCGACCAGGATGGTGTGGTGTACTTTGGTGTGTCGCGGCTAGGGCGGACAGTCATCGGGCATCAGCCTGTGTGAGATAGAATGAAGGTTACGATATGGTAACCCTAGTTCTATAAGCACAGGCGGAGCCCTCTACCGATGAGCCCTGCCGCCCTGTCTTCTAAAGAGGGGGTTGGATCCTGAGGCAGTAGGGACACTGCTATTTATACGTCACGCACGTATCAGTAGCGACGTCCTATTGGTCGGCTACGTGCACGATAAAGTTTCAGTGGGCAAGTGCGTGGGTGTGAGGAGGTAGTACCCATAGAGTCCAGTAGAGGGCTCCGCCTGTGCTTATAGAACTAGGGTTACCATATCGTAACCTTTGTTTCTACTAACCTTTATAGGCTGCTGTACTGTATACCGTATCTTTAGATCAGATGAGCGGGTTCACCCAAACATCAATTGATCCACCTCAGGATCCAAATTGCTTAACAAGCTGCCAATTAGGCCTGCAGTCAGTCCACACACGCACGCACACACACACACACACACACACAACCAACTGTCATTTCTAATTATACACGTGAATTACTCTCCTACTGACTGTGAATTTGATTCTTTGTGCATGAGGTTTTTTTGTACAGCAAAAAAGAGAAACAAAAGTTCACAGAGGTATGAGACTTAATCTGAAAATAAATCTCCATTTCAACAAGTCATTTGGAATCATTCTTTAAATACTACTGCACTTAAGAGTCTTATTCTCTCTGTTTCTAAGCTACTGGCACACATTTTAACCTGTACTGGGAGGTTTTAAGGTAAATGTTGAACATGTTCGTTGCAGTGCAGGTGTGGCTGTGTTTTTGTAGGACTCAGTTGAAGCTTAAATTAAAGATTAACTACAGTGTTAAGGTACAGCAATTACAGAGAAAAAAAGGTGAATATAAGACTGTAGGTGAGCCATTATTTAAATAATTTTCAAAAAAAACCAAACTATAATTCTTTTCGAAGCAACTGGCTATACCACTGCCACATTCACCCCTACACCCTGCCAAGTTAAATAAACTGAATACAATACTGCAAATCAATGGATAATAGGTGAATAATGACTGATGATACACGTTCTTAAGTGACATTTTCATGCAGTCGATAATTTACACCGCATCATTTTGGGTAATCAATGTTAGTTTAGAGTGGCAAGGTGTCTTGTTGTGTTCACCAAGCACTGAATGACTGCTTGTCCTCTTAAATCCTCACTCATATTTCCTCCAACTCTTCACAGCATAACTTCCATTCAGAAGCCCATCTACTAAAAATGCCATTAAATAATCAATAATCTTTCATGTGTTTCAATGTGCTTTTAGATGATAATGTGTCACTGAAGATTGCCAGTGTAAAGAAACAGGTGTAGATCCTGCAGAAACAAAATTACCCAATGGACTCATTAGACGACATATCAAGAGGTTAATCTATTATCATGTGAAAGTGTCACTGGTTTAATGAGGAAAGGTTACAAATATTGTTTTGTCACAATTATACCTGGCACTAGGCAAGAAATATGTCTCAATAAAAATATTACAGTGATTAAACAGTAATCTGTTTGCATAGAGAGATCAAGTGATGGTAACGTACCTTGGCTCACTACACTCTCGACTTGAGAGAATAAATTGAAAGAGAAAGAAAATAAAATGGACAGGGAGAACAGGGAATCAAAACAGACTCCTGAAAATAGGAGTGATTTTTATTGAAAAGCTTATGGCTGTTCAGCATGAGTCATTTTTCATCATGCCTTCAAGTCTCCTTTCCATTTGTTGTTATTATCGTGTTATCATGTCTGCTTCAGAAGAAATGTACACACTGTCAGCTTTTGTCACTGTGGCTTGATGGAAAGAAGAAAATACTTCCAACAGGCTGTGACTGTTAGGTGAGCATCAGTGAGAGAGCAGTGTTAACTTATGTCAAGGCTCTTTGAATCAAGACAAGGAGAACGAGACAGGGAGAGGGGAAAGGCTTCTTCTCAACTACTTGTGGTAATCCCGTCTTTGTATGACGCTAATCATATGTAAATCCGCGTTGTAAAGTGATTTGGTTTTCCTCGTGTTTGAAATAATTACACAGGCTGCGCTTATGGAGGAAAACCTCTTCACTTTCAATTGGTACATGGCTTTTGTGTTGTCACTGCAGAGGAGTATACTGGCTGGTGTCTTAATCCACCAGACCTGCTTGTTTACCAACAACAAGAGAATAATATCATTGTCATTGTCAGACACACTTATTGTTCATTTGACTCAATCAGGTTTTGGGAAGGTTACTTTGAAGATGTAGTTCATTGCGGAATACTGATTGCCTGCTTAATACCACTTTCTGATTACTTTCCCACTTACTTTAGAACTGCTCTTTAAACTTCACAATAAATTGATGTTTATCTTACAATATACTACTGGATAATATTAAATAAATCAAACTGTGGATGAATAGATATACAGTTTACATCATGTATGAGATATTTCCTGACCCAAAGAGCAGCAGCTTCAGCTGTTCATTAGTCCAGTAAAGCTATATTTGTAAAAACAGAAGAAAGTTTGGTTTTATTTCCCTGCCCTTTGAGGAAATTGAAGTGTTTGGAATTCAATGTAATTTACTTGAATGGAAAAAAATTACAATGAAATGTTTTTAAACCCTGTTTTAAAGTAAGTCAGTGCAATGGACATAAATGATTAGAAATAAGAGGAGAATAACTCAAACAGTAAAAAGACCAGATGGGAAAGTGTATGAATTACTTTCATAGCCTACATTGATTTACTTGCAGTTGTTTCTTGCACATTTAGGGGCCCCTGTCCACCAAAGCGTTTTTTGCCAGCTGAAAACGCCACCTGCTGTTCTGAAAACGCCAAGCTGGGAGCGTTAGGGTGCGTTTTGGAGGCGCAGTGTTTTTTTTCGAGACGTTGTGGTTGCTATGATTCATAATTTCCGTCGAGGCGATGTTGCAAGTAGGGTAGCCTACTTAATTTTACTGAATGTAAAAAATTCACCACAAAGTGTGTAGGCCTACTTGCTCTGACCCTTGCTCTTCATGAAGAGAAGGCTGAAACATGAGAGCACAGACTGTCCGTACGTGGGTTCATGAGATTTTGCGGGCGAGGAAACACCTCGGCGAGTAGGCACATCGCGTGCGGTGTTTGTCCCGCCCATCCTGCACTGTGATTGGACGGCTGGGTAAAAAGTGACAGTGACGAGCACAGCATTTTTCCCAAAGTTGAACATTTTTCAACTGTCGACGACCGGAAAAAAAAAGCTCAGCGACCAGCACGGAAAAGACGCTCAGCGCCTCGTCACGCTCATGCCGTTTTTACCAGCTAGTAAAAACGCGGCACTCCCATTGGAATGAATTGAAAAAATAGGCTGGCTTCAGAAAAAAACGCTTTGGTGGACATGGGCCCTAAACCTCTTGGAAACAGACACGTATTTCCAGGAAAAACTCCTAAACCATTGGGCTTAGGTGCATAATTCTGGTCTCCTATTTTTCAATAAAGAGTAAATGGAGATGCAGTAAAGGAAAATACGATATTTTCATCTGGTATAAAATCAAAATTTTAATAGCAATATCACCATCAAAACCATCATCCTGTAGATTATAATGCAACTATATATCTTCTAATACACCTGGAATACAAGTGTAGGCTAACTGTTAATTTGATGAAAAGAAACTAATATACACCAGTTATAACACAATTTTTCAAAAATATACCAGGTGAATGTCCATGTTTTGGCTATATTTATTATTTATATGTTCACTTTTATTGGGAGTTTTACTCCCGGAGTTTTGTGATTTGAATGATATGATTTACACAGCTGATCAGAGCTGGAGCTGAGCTTTCTTTAGAGTGGTCAGACTGCGTTGTAGGATGAGGCAATAACTGGCAAAAACTGCAGCCATGTACAGTGATTACAGAGCAATTTATGTTGTGATATAAGTTCATTTAGATGCTTGGCGTTTGATGTGTGTTTGGTGTGGTTAAAAATGGTTGGTTTGACTTTCAGGCTGAGCCTCCTAGCTTCACAGAGGTGTGAGACATGCATTGGGGACAAAATACTAGGATCATACATGGATTTCCCTTTTGCAAAAATCAATCGTCTCCGTGCTTAACAGGTACAGTGTGGCTCCTGTAATATGTGTGTGGGTGTGTTTTGTTAGTGTTTTCTGTGTGCTTTGGTCTTGCCTATCCAACAGAGGTGGAAAGTTTTGTGAGTTTGCTTAAGTGCTAAAGAAATCGTGTATGCATGTGTGTTTGTGTGTGTGTTTGTGTGTCTTTGTTGAGTGTGTTTCCAGACTGTGAATTGCTTCTGTGCGGGGACCATATTAGATGTAACTCCCGCGGCCCAAACCCGACAGGATCTTTTTACACCTTCTGATTAGAGAACTGACTCTGACATGGAGCCCTGTTTGTCTGTGTGTGTGTGTGTGTGTCTGTGAGTGTGAATCTGTATGTATGAGTGTATTCATACAAGTTTCTGCAGAAAAAAGAAATTGGGCAGACAGAACGAGGGATGGGACTGTAAAAGAGAGAGATAGAGTCAAAAAGGATATAAGCAGGCAAATAAGGAGAAGGGTTGACAGAAAACAGACAACATAAGAAAGAAGATGAAGAAGAAATGAGGCAGCAAAAAGGCAGAATAATATGAAGAACATGAAGAATGAAATGATGTAGAGAAAAATAAAACCAGATCCAAAAAATTAAAGAAAGGGAGAATAGAGAGGAAACCCAATGCAAGAACAAGTCCTGTAGGAGGAGTGAAGGAAGAAGAGGAGGAAAATGAAAAAGAGACATGTCTGTCAGTAAGAAGTCAATCAGGAGCACAATGATGAACAGAAGAAGAGAGACAGTGAAGAAAATGACTCAATAACTCATCAACTGGCTGAATCAGACAAACAAGAAAGGGAGCGAGGGGAAAGAGTTGAAAAGAAAGAAAGCTGCTAAGTGTGTGTTGATCCAGATGAGGACACATTTTGATAGCCACTTCTGAATCCTTCCCTATATCTTTCCCCTTCCCCAGGACACACATAATTTACAACCATGTGCACACACACTCACACACATGGCCTCATTTTAACATGAATTTCAACCCTTTACGCAAACAGAATTGAAAGAAAAGCAATCGGTCTATGATTGAATGGATGAAATTAACATTAGCTAGCTGGCTAGCTAGTTAATTCACTCAAGTGAAGCTAATTAGCCGACATCATGATGGATGGCCACTGTTTAACGTTGCGCAATGTAAGCTAATCTTCAGATGATCTCTGGGGATGAATGGCATTGAACTACAAGCAGTCCACTAGTAAAATTCTCTAGTTACCTTTGTCACGCTTTGCATGGATTCAGCTGCCTGTCCAGTTTCCTCAACTTGTTGATCAAAGAACCAATGTGTTGACACAAATCCTTTCAGTAACGACATGATAATCCAATCCCACACACAAGCAATGACGGTGATCAGATCAGCAAGTTGGTAATAGTGGCGTTGTATTATATCTTTGTTGCACCAAAGTTATTTTAACAACTTTTTATTATAAACACCTGGGAAACTATACAGCTGGTAGGTATGGCTGGCTGGTAGGTATGGCCATGCTCACAACACATAAAAACACAGGGAGAGAAGGGAAGATGACATGGAGGACAGTATAAAACATCAGGGAAAGTGGATGGGGATATAGAGAGGGCATGAAGAGAAGCAATGCAGAGATTGTGCATGGGATTGTGTCAGCGGTGTAGGGATGGCAGGAGGGGGAAGCCAAGTTCATACACACACACTCAGGGTGTGGCTTTTATTTACCTGTGAGAAAAAGGCTTATCTCACCCACAGCTGTGAGGCTAAAGAGAGGTCTGACCTCGCCTCCTCTCTGCTCATTGTCTTCTCCTCCTCCTATCTTCTCACCTGTGGCTTGAGGGTGTGTGTGTGTTTTCTCAGTAACACACCAAGGGCTCAACCTCCGACCTGCAGCACATGGCACGTACAAATGATACACAATCTTCTCTGTGTGGCGCTGTTAAAAGGTTTTGTCTTTTATAACTTTGTTCAAGGAGAACATATTTCACTCCATAGACCAGTGAACAATGAAAAAGTTGTGACTGAAGACTGCAAACAGCATTCTAAATTGGCTCCCTTTCTGTTCAAATCATTTTTCAAGCAACAGTCAGTGTGTGTAACCAAATATAAATACAACAAATTTTGTGCTATACACACACACACAATTCATAGCACATATGACACACAGGTGGGACAGATTTTAAGATTCCACCAAGTTTAAACAAAGTGCCTGATTGAGACTCATTCTGAAAAAGGTAAAGAAATACTTCCATTATTCAGAATCCAAACAGTAAACCTAAAGCTGGGGTAGGCAATTTATTTCAAAAGCATTTTTTGTTATAATTCTTGAAATTATCTTTACATCCCACCGCAATCAATAAATCCAGTATCTGCAGCTATCACAGGACTGTAATAACATCCTACCTACCTGCCTGCCTGCCTGCCTACCTGCCACCACTCTTCCCTTGCACTGCGCATGGCAATGTGTTTTGGAGGAGTGGCTTTGGAGGGAGGCATGAAGGGAGGGGGTGTTTTTTTTTATTATTAGATATTCAAAATGTAGCTGTCCTTGCAAGGTCTCTAACGTTGCCTACAGCTTTAACTAGGTCTACACTTATGTATTGGGAATAATGCCACTAAGACAGAGTTTTTAGTGAGCCATAGTTTAATAAGTAATTCAGACTCATTTTGCCATTGTCTCATATCTTCAATGTCTTGTTGACTGCAGTCCTTCTCTTTCAGCTGATCAAATTCAGATGAAGTCAAGTATGTGTGTTCCAGTTACACAAAGAGATCCTTTGTAAATAATGCTCTAAAAGTAATTTTCATCACCTTTTTAACCCACAAGTTACTTTGCTGGCTGAATTACCTGCCAGACACCCAAACTAAATTCATTCATTTGCAGGAACCTCTGTCCACCTGTGAACATGCAGGTGGGTCCAGAGTATAACTGGATCAAAGTGGCCTGCTGACAGATATGTCCTGGTTTCTCTGTAGTGTCCGAGGGTTTTTGGAGTTTCAGTGGACCCAAAGATTGCTATGAACCTGAGTACAGACTAGCTAAAGAGGGTAGATTAAGTGTACTTCTCTGTTTATTCTCTTTTCAAAATAATTGTAACTCAATTATTAGCTCAACCCCTCAGCCTGTTTTTATTTTCCATTTAACTCTTAACCCTGATTATACACTGCAATGTAACTTTTACTGTCCTGTTTTAACCTGTTTTAATGTGTGTTTTTTTTATTTTTTATTTCCCTATGTTGCTTTAAAACTTTTTATATTTCCCTGTTGCTTTTATGTTTTATGTAAAGCACTTTGAATTGCCTTGTTGTTGAAATGTGCTATACAAATAAACTTGCCTTGCCTTGCCTTACATTCGACATGTCACTCTAGGCAAGAAGGTCCCGGATTCGTACCCCGGTCGTCCCGGCCTTCCTGTGGGGAGTCTGCATGTTCTCCCCGTGTCTGCTGGGTGCTCTGGCTTCCTCCCACCATCCAAAGACATGCAGACTAGGTTGATCGGTGACCCTAAATTGTCCTTAGGTGTGACTGTGACTGGTTGTCTGTCTATGTGTGGCCCTGCGATGGCCTGGCAACCTGGCCAGGGTGTACCCAGCCTTTCACCCGATGTCAGCTGGGATTGGCTCCAGCACCCTGTGACCATGTCGCAGGATAAGCGGATGACGATGGATGGATGGAAATGTCACTCACTCACTCACAAAATGCATAAGTCTAAATTATTTGCAAACGGCAAATGTCAGTGTCAAGATCAAAAAAATACAGTAGCAAAGATATATGTATGGTAGCTTTTCAGAACTACATTTAGTTAAATGTATTTCTCAGTGGGAAAGTCTAATTGGTTAAAATCATATGTTTGAACACATGTTTTCGAATTCTGAAGTTAATGTTTGTGTTGATGTAAAAAAGCAGGAAAGAAAATGATAGTGACCGAGAAATGAATTAATTAACAATAAAAGAAACAAAGAACCAAAACAGATAATTGCTTCAGTACTCTCCACGGTGTCACTCTTCTTCTCCGTCGCCTTTATTCCCTTTATTTCCTTTCATGTTTCTCTGTCTCTGTCTGACTGTAGGACCAATTGTGCGGCCGCCAGTGACAGATGTGCTGTATCGCTGCTTCTCTGCATGAAAGGGGGGGGGGGGATCATGTCTTGTCCTCCACATGTCTGCTCTCTTTTTAGAGCTACTGAGGTCTTGGCCCCATTACACTGATTTACACACACACTCTCCCTTTCTGTCTCTCTCTGTACATCTCTCCAAGTTAATAGCAGAATGCAGATGAGCACTTTTTCACAAGGAGCTGGCTGACTGTGTGAGGTATATATGTGTGTGTGAATGTGTGTGTGCGCATGAGTCCTTCTGGCCAAGGGGATGAGAGGGTAGTGACAGGGGTCTTGACATGCTAAAGAGGCAGAGTAAATGGGTTTTTCTAAAGCAGTAGAGGAAATATCACCATTTTATACCAGGCCAATTTATGTCCCCTTATCTCTTCCTCAAACATGTCACTTTAGCTACTGCTGAATGGTAATTACCACTCTCTCAACACTCAGTCACTCTCTAACACACACACACACACTTAGAGAGACAGACACGTAGTTAAGAACACATTCAAGTGCACACGCGTAGGCCAGATGAATAAGTACACTTGTGCACATTCTGGGTAGATAAATGTTGCGCATGCATATAACACACACATCACACTCATACCTTTTCAGACTACAAACACACACGCACACACACACACACACACACACACACACACACATTAGTCTTCCTTATAAAAAACATACAGACCATACAGACACACTATTACTATATGGAAAAATTTTGATATTTTGGTATTTGAACAGATTTTAATGTTTAAGGTTTATCAGTGCGTGTGCGTGTGTGTGTGTGTGTGTGTGTGTGTGTGTGTGTGTGTGTGTGTGTTTCAGGCATGCTGTGAGGTCTGCTTCATGCGTTTCAGATAGCCTCACCAATCCGTTAATCCACATAAATAGCCATTCATGACAGATAGGCACACACACACAGGGGATAAATAGCCATTTATGCTCATCTCATTCTAATTCTGATGGCCCTCCCTGCCCCATAAACTGTCTCAGGAATTGGATCGCCCTAGGCAGATTATGATTATGGTTATCAAAAAATCACATCACAGATTGCCTCTGTGCTCCTCTCTTCCTCTTTGTTTTTTTCTCTGTCTCTCTCTCTGTCTTTTTGTGCTCTTGCAGAAACCTTTCATGTCCCAAACGTCAACTGTTGACTGGAGCAAAATATCAGATTTTACCATAAAGTTTTATACATTCACCAGTAAGGACAGTTATCCGTTTAAGAGAAATTAACCGCAGAGATGTGAAATGTCTAATTAAATGTGGTCTCTGCGGTTTACAGATTGAATTAAACGGGGAATGGAAATCTTAACTTTGCAGATGACAGATGGCACCACACTGCTCTGAGGGTCTGAGGTTTAGCCATATCCTACCTATACACGACAACAGAAGAAGCATCTTCTCCCGCTTTCTCTCATTTTTCACACAACAGATGACTTAGTGTTGTCATTAGCAGCGGGCCGGGTCGAGTTAATACCGAACACAGCTGATGCTGCCTGCATAAATAATGTCTTAATGAGGTCCTGCAAGCTGATTAGCCAGTAGCCATGCAGTACTCGACTGCTGATGACACACTGCATCAGCCGTTTAGCATGTTTACTTGTTTTTTCCTGCTTGGATGCACCACAAATCTTGAATGGATGGAACGGCCGTTCTCAAACAATCTATAATTTTGAGTGGTAATTAAGCACTGCTTCAGCAGCATTAATTGTCAGGTACCCTGGAGTATTTAGTAATGCTGCTTCAGTTAATCTTTTAATATGGAAAATGAATATTTGATCACCATGTGTTTGTAGTCATGTGAACTCTGTACATGTACTGTATGTCTGAGGGAATAATGTACATCTGTTTGTATGTTACTGTAGTTTGTTGGTGTTGGTGTTGGTGTGTGAGTGTGTGTGTGTGTGTATTTGTGAGAGTTTGTAAAAGTTTGCTTATAAGCTCTGAGGCATGTGGTGACTGAACGGAAATTGTTCCTGAAAATCAAGTCTGATTGATACATTCCACTAAATGTATCAATCAGACTTGACATGTATGACATGTCACAGTAGGAAAAGCACACGTGTAAATAATACAGTTACTGTTGGCTGAATTGCATGTAGTGGGACACTTGAATAAAACTGAGCCATCGCTAATGTTATTAGTAAGACCTGTGCTTTTCAGTAAGACAAAAATGTCTTCTGCGAGAAAGGCCTATTACTTTTCAGTATAGATACTCACTTATCTCACTGATATAACTCAGTCAATAAGTACAAGTAATTTTATTATGTAATAGTGGCAAGTACTTATTAGATTACTTTTCCCATCAGCAAGTGTATGGAATAGGGATGAAACGGTATGAAAATTTCATATCACGATTATAGTGACCAAAATTATCACGGTTATCAGTATTATCACGGTATTGTAAAAATGTGCCAAAAAATGTTAAAATGTACTGATACACACACTGAAACCATTTCTAAAAGTTTTATATTGAAAGCTATAAATACAATTTCCATTTTCTTTGCATAAAAAATTAAATAACAGCAAATACCTTTTGTAAACATTATCAAGATTATATATTATGTTATATAGGTAATACAATGACCCCCTGAACAATTACATGAAAACAAATAAGTCTTTAGAAGAGAGTGATAGTAACTGTAATAAGCCCAAAAACTGAAATAAATACATTGACCCAAACAAACCCACGTTGCATTCTGCGCATGCGCTCCTGCTTCTGGGAGACGCTGGACAGTGTTTGCCGTGAGATTATGATAGCGCGGTTAACATGTGTATGGTAATAATAACCGTCGGGAATTTTACCATGGTATACCGTTAAACCGGTAATCGTTTCATCCCTAGTATGGAAAAGTGTTGGATTCCAGATCAGGGTTTACAGAGTATTTTGTCCCTTAGATTTTTATGTTGCCTGGTTGGTGAATTTAACAACCATCTTAGTTTGCGTGCAGATTCTCATGTAATGGCCAATGTCTTCGCTCTGCAGTGATTTCTCATTAACAACAAACCAAATGGGAACAAAATCCTGTGCTTAACCATAAAATGGTTACTGAAAAACCAAAAATCTTATTATTTGCTATATTGTACTGATGTGGTGATGCAGTTATGAAACCTACTTTATGAATAACTACTTATCCACAATCTGTAGTTGTTCAAGTGGATGTACTGTAATCAATCTCACTATGTAAATCCACTTAATGTAACCATTTCCAGAATTAACTCACAGAAAATTTTAATTTGTGTAACCTATCTTGAATTTGTGTTAAGGCCTGCAATAGCTTGCTTTCTTCTGTTTGGACAAATTCTTCATTGATGTGTTAGTATGTATCTCAGTGTGTATTTGTGTCAGTGTGTGCCAGAGTGTTTGGATCTGCCCGTGCATAAGAATGCCTGAGTGTGTGTTGAATAGATTCTATGATTGTGTGTGTGTGTGTGTGTGTGTGTGTGTGTGTGTGTAGTCGTGGCCCATGGTAGTGTGTGCCCCTCCTGACCTTGAGAACAGAGCTCTGGGTTGTCAGTCTGAGAGCTATAGCTAATGCTAATGCAGAGAGAATAGCCCCATAAAGTGCAGCTCTCTCATCCACTGTGGTTTGAAGTCTTTCACTTACTGGGAGGAAGAGCTGTCCAATGTCTCTTTTTGTTTCATTCAATATCTTCCTTTCACTCTTTATTCCCTGTCTTACTGTAACTTTGTTGAATGTCTCTCTCTCTCTCTCTCTCTCTCTCTCTCTCTCTCTCCCCCTCTCTCTTTCTGTCTTCTTCAGTTTTAATCCATGTCTCTGTGTAATCTCTCTTTTGTCTTTCTGGCAGTGTCTTTCTTTTGTTTCCTCTGTCTGTCCTCCCTTGACCCTGTAGAGTGTCTTCTCTTTCCTTCTCTGTTTTACTAACTTTCTATGAAATACTGTATTTCCTTGTGTGCAATCATAAACATTTGAAATGTGCTTAACTCCATGGTGCATTTACATGTATGCATATGTTTTTATGGTGTATTACAAATGCTATGAGCATTTTCTGTTTATCTGTGCCTTTGCCATATGTATTTCTAACTCGCCACATAACATCATCAGATGTCTGTCTCCATCCTCATTCCTTCATTTTGTTTCTTCTTCTGCTATTAAACTTGAGTCTCCCACATGTCATATATCTCCCTCTCCTTTTTTGTTTTCCATTTTCTTAGTGTGTTTTATTACATGCCATGTTCTTTACAAGCCTTCTCATTCTGTGTCCCAAAAGTTAAGAAAAGCTAATGAACAGGGTGATGACCTGCTAAAGAATTCTTTTCATATTAATCTGCTTGAAGAAATATTTCAATTCCCTCATTCTTCTTGTTCTTGCATTCTTCTGAGTTCATTCTTTCTTTATTTGTCTCCGCCTCTGTGTGTATCTTGATACTGAAGCTGTAATTGCTCTTTCCTGCTTTGTGTTATTGCTGCTTGTCTTCCCCACCATTTGATACTAAGAGACACAATGCAGGCTTCAGAATCGAGGAACTGTAGAATTAAACTGCAGCTGTATATCCATTGAGTCCTGAACTGTGAGGAAGAGGAGAGAGAGACAGTAATAGAATATCAGGGAGAAAGAAAAAGAGAAAGATGCCATATTGTGAGTGGGTATGCCCAGCAATCCTGTTAGAGACTACGTCTATATTCTCATTCTGTTTGATTGTATTTTCAGAGCAGCCAGAGTGTCTTTCACTGAGAAACTCAAAATTTAATTTGGGCCCATTGTTTAGTCTGCTTCAAATCCACAATCCTTAATTGTATGAAATGTGCTAAAGCTGTGATCCATGATTGTGCGAGTGAGTCAAATTATCTGGTCTGACCTGGCTTGGTTTTGTAAGGGCTGAACTCCATCTACAGGAATAAAAAGGAGACTTGAGGCGCGTGTGTGTATCATTAAATGCAGCTATTATGGTGAGATAATACTATTGCCGCTTATGTGGCGTCTGCATATTGTGCATTGCTATGAGCCTGTAAGTCATACTCAGTAAAGTGCTGATAACTTTGGCGTGACATTGACCAGAATCTGTACAAAACTCATGAAAGTGCCTGCTGGTTTTTGATATCCTATTCAATCTGATGGCATTAATTAATTTGAATTATTGTTGTTTTCTAAAGGCAATATACAGGATTTCTGCTGTGACAGATAGTGCTTAGTGGAGACTGACGGGAAATATAGGGAGGAGAGAGGGCGATGTTCCAGTTTTATGGCACCTGTCTTCTGATCAAGGAAACTCTTACATAACTGACATTTTTCACTTAAAAACAAAGATAAACAAGCATTGGAGCATTTTTGACTACTGAATTAGGCTATACCTTTATTGAAAAAGTAGCCAATTTGGACCTTTTCTACTTTTAAAAACAATTTTTCTTGAAATTCTTTGATTATACTTTCTTCTGTGCATGTGCATATGAGTTCAGCGACTGAGTATTAAACTATGTGGCCCGTTTTGATTTTATCACTGTGTATGTGTGTGTCTGTTTGTGTGTGTGTTTCTTGACGTGATGATAGTGGACAAAGTGCTGGGAGCTTGAGCTGTCAACCTGTCACACACTGACAGATATGCTGCTCGTTCACCGTCCAGGCAACGCCACATGGATGCACACAATGCATGTGCGCGTGTCTGTGCATGTTGGTCATGTGCAGTCTAGGCGTCGCCAGAATACCCAGGCACATACTTTATACCCAAACTCCTGTATGTGTGTCAGAGTAAGAAAACACTGTGACGGATAAGGCCTTTGATATATCATCTATCATCAGACATTTTCCATTGTTTTACACTTTACTTGACCTGAGAATTTGTCAATGACAGAAAATAAAAGATCTATCTATCTATATATCTATCTACCCATTAATATACAGTATATGTTCATTTATTTACGTGTGTTGTGATTTAGTGATATGTTAGAGACACACCATGGACACAGTACCCATTTAGTACTTACACACACACACACACACACACACACACACACAGAAACACACGTGTCTCTGATCTCATGTAGGTCCAGTAGGCTGACAACACGCTGGTTTCCCTTTGGCTGAACCCTCATAGCTAAGCAATCTGGGTAGAGCCAGGATTATCAACTGTCCGGGAGTGTGAGAGAGTGTGTGTGTGTGTGTGTGTGTGTGTGTGTGTGTGCATGTATTTTTTTCATGTGCGTGTCTGCTTGCATAGTATTTTTGTCAGCATCAGTCTTTGCATACAAACATCTTTTTGCATGAGAATGAGAATGTCCATTTTTTATCCCCAGTGACTACTACAAGACTGTGTGTATATGTGTGTGTGTGTGTGTGTGTGTGTGTGTGTGTGATTTTTCTGGGTACATTTGTGTGTGTGTGTGCTGGCAGAACAGATGGCATCGGGCTGAGAGACCCAGTGTGAGGTGAGACATCTCCCACTGAACTCTTGTGCACACACACACATTTGCAAAGATCCATCATTAATATCATTATCATAATACTCTCAGTGCCACGCAGCCTGTCTGTCACAAATATGATCATTCCTATCATTCTCACTGTTACAATGTAATTATTTAACTACCTTTGTGTAAGGAATCATCTATGGCATAATTTGTACCTGCCAGAGCATTGTAAAAATGTGTTATTATCGTTCATAATTGCTCTTTTAGTATAATTAATCACTTTTATTGCTTTCATTACAGTATTTTTATTTTAATAGTTGAAGGTGATTTGCCATCAGCTTGCCTGAAGAAATAATAGAGAACCAAGTGTAAAGAGTTTATATGCACTATTGTATAATATACTATTATATTAGAGTATCTTTTTTTTTTGTATAATTTTCCCATGAAACATAAAAAACACAGTGCACAGTCGAGGAAACACTCACCCTTCTTTAAAAAACAAAATCCTCTTTTAAAGCTCACATAGCAGACACTTCTGTTCAATTTTATTGACAATTTCATTTCTAACTCCTGCCTCTTCATGTCTGTCAAGTTCTGACACATCACACACACACTGCATACATGTGAGATGCAACTCTATGACAAACTCCTGACTAACTCGATGACAAACCTGGTCTATTCCTGTCTTCCTGTCTTCCGCAGACTACAACCTTCGTCTGCAAAAGTAAGTTAGAACAAACAATTTGAATGTTTTAATCGCTTACTTGTGATGGTGATGCTTGGTAGCTTGAAGGCTGAGACAGCAAAGTGCTGGCTGATCATAATTTACTGTTTGGCTGACTGACTAATATAATATATAATTATATATAATTTAAAAAAACTAGCAGGCTGGATAGGTTGTTGTTGGGGTGACTGACTGGCCACCTGCCTCTGTTGCAGTCTGACTGATTAACAGGGTGACTGACTGAAGTACATTCACAGATGGTTGCATACATGCATATAGGCAAGTGGCCTAAACACACAAAGAAATTAATTTTACTGCACGTTTTTAATAAAAATAAAAGGTGGTTAGTATGTGACAGTGTGTTAAGGATGTGTGTGTGTGTGTGAGAGAGAGAGAGTTTCTGTGTAAGAGAGAAATATTATTTACAGTGTAGCTATTTAAACATAAGTCCTTCTTATTATTTCAAGACTAGCTTCACATCACAGGAGTATCATTCATTACACCTTAATAGTCTTGTTGTCTGTGTGGTTTTGTCGTGTGTATCTGTGTCTGTTGTGTCTTGTGTGTGCCTGTAATGGTGTTGTTTTCCTCATTTAGCTGGCTGGAGCTCTTCTGTCTTTAAATGATCCACTCAGCTCTCGCAGTTTAAATGGTAATTAAACAGTAGTTTCGCTGTCAACATCACACACACACACGCGAACAGTCACCTACACACAGACTCTCTCTCTCTCTCTCACACACACACACAGCCCCTGCTGTTTGAATGGTAATTAAAGAGCCATTCCAGTATCAACATCTGGGCATACTTATAAAGAATGACATTAGATAACATACACACACACACACACACACACAAACACACACACAAATGCAAGCTGCTTGTAAGGATATTACAGGATTTCTCTGTCACATTTGTACTCAGCTCATACATATGAACAAATACTGTGCATGCAGCTCAGTGACAAATATTTAATTTAGTCAAAGGGTTGAAGCTACCAAAATATGTCCATGCAGGCTGAGAAGCTCCATTAACACACACGCACATATACAGTATTCACATTTACAGAAACACACACACGCGCACGGGCGCGGTTAAGGGCGGCTCCTCTGGTGCTTATTAGAGAGGATTATCATGCAGACATGTCTTCATTAATCACAGAATCAGACAGAAGGACTCACACATACACACACACAGTGGAGGTGTGACTCAGGTGCCTGCCAGCCCGTGGGCCCCCTATGGAAAGCCCAGCTTCCCCTTGTCTTTTTGTCGCTCCTCTCCTTCACTCTTCATCTATCCCTTCATTCATTTCGCTCTTCCCTCTATGTGATCTTCATCCCTGCTGCAACCCAATCACATCATCTTCCCATCTCTCACTTCATCTCTTTTCCCGTCTTTCCCTACTTTCCAACAACTTTTGCTATATCTGTGATATATTAAAGTATCTCTTATTTAGTCAGCAAAAGCTGCAAATTTAACTTCTGTTCTGCTTTGACCCCCCCTGACTACAAAACTCCTCCAACATCTCTCCTAAGCCCATTATCATAGATTTTTTTCTCTCCATGGTCCACAGTGTGTTCAGTGGGATAAGGCACGTGAAAAGACAGAAGAAGATGACAAATGTCACAGGAGAATGAGCATGAGAATGTATGACCAATCAAAGTAATTGCATTTCATTGCAATATATGCCATTTCTAGATAACTTTAAAGAAGTAAGAAAATGGGACATCTTATTCAACAGCAAAAGCGCTGAGCACCGGGGAGCTTTTGATTTTAAAATGACAGTGTAATGCTAAGGGTTAGCATTAAAGGATTAGAGTAAAGCAGGGTCTTTGTTGATAGTCTAAATCTGCCTTTTTGATACTGAAATGACTTGATTAGATTTTCATATTAACTAAAATTGGAGATGGACAGAGAGCCTCTGGCTGGAGTGGGTTACATTTAGATTGTAGTGCCCCCACTATTAACTCACCAATCTATTCATTCAACCTCAACTGTGCATCAAGTGTTACGGCTTCTATCAGCCTTTATTATAAGTTTAAGTATTACACCCATTGTCTGTTTGAGTGCCATTAATTTTTCCTGTTATTGCAGACCCAGCCATTCCCTCTACCTCCAGCAGCTCTTCCTGACATTCCCCAGTCACCTGGGCCCGTATTTATCAAGCTTCTCAGAATTACTCATAAGAACTGACTTAAGAGTAAAATAATTCTTGGCTCAAAGCTGTGTGTAACTAGGCTTAAAAGTTAGTTATCAAGTTCTAATTTGAGTGAAGTGTAGGACTAAATCTTAAGTGTCAGTCTTAGTGCTGATTCACGACACTTTGCTGTGCTGCAAACAGGATTTTGGATGACGATGGAGCCAAGGACCAGTCACTGAAGAGATTTCCTTATTTAAGAATATTCTCAGATAAATTCACATTGAATGGTGAAATTCCTAAGAGGAGTTTATATTCAACACACATTTAACAATAAAGAATTTTCAAGAGAATACATTATGATACAGGCCTACACATTAAGAAAGATAAAAAAGTTTATCTCTATATGAGAACCATCAAATGCGTCTACTACTCTTGTATTGCCGGCTTTTTGGAAGTCGATAAAACGTGTGACAGTGTTTGGAGCTGTAGCATAAGTGCCATAATTGTTTCCATGACTATTCGGCTATTTGATGGTTGTGACGAGCCGAAATCAAGTGTCATCACCACCTTCAGTTTAACTGAAAATGCATTACTGCCTAAAGTCAGTGGTGAGATGACGTCCCTCACCAACTCGATGACAAGGATTATGCCTTCACTGTCCGACTTATTAACTGCGCATCGTCAAAGAATTCAGAAACAATATATGCGCATGTCTCTGTCTCTACAGTGCCATCACAAGCCCAACCACAACTCCTAACCACTTGAGAGACCTCTTGAGCTGTCTTAAATAACTGGGAGAGTAAGAGTGATTCTTAGCTTTGAGAAATTTGATAACTTGCTTTTATTCTTAAGTTTAAAAGTAGGAGTAAATTTCATGAATTCTCAGCACTTAAGACTAAAATGGCACTTTGAGAAGCTTGATAAATACCGGCCCTGATCTGCACCTGCCTACACACATGCACCTCATTTACTAATCAGCTCCCTCAGTACATATACAGCTACTTTCCCTTTTCCAGCATTGCTTGCCTTACTGTGTCTTTACACCAACAATACTATACCATACACTCACAGAATGTTGTGTTATCAAATAGATCAAAGTTTGAACTGTTCGAGCCGGGTACTTTACTTCATGGTTAACAGTCAAATCAATAACGTGATCATTTCGCACCTAAAGTCTGCAATCTTTTTTCAGACCAAAACCATTAAACAATTTGCATGTTACATGCATGACAATTGTGTCTTTTATGAGACAATTTGAGTGTGACTGCACAGAATGTGTCCAGACCACAAAGTGAGTTAACACACATTCAGTCATTTTCCTTTTCCTCATCTACCTTAAAGGTTGTATTCTTATGAAGAATTGGTTATGAAACATTTGTGGGTGCTTTTTGGGTTGTGCATGCAAAATGAACCTATATGTCTGTGTGCATAAGTGTGTTGAACTGCATGTACTGCATTTCCAATGTGTTACCATGCTTGTGTGTCTGTCTGTCTCCCTGCCTGTATATTTTTCTGCTGGGTGTCCAGGGAACAGTAAAGATAAAGCAGATGCCAGCAGATGCCCTGTTTAAAGATTATCAGCCTCTCTCTCCATACTGTTAACACTCACCAGGGACAGAACAACATTTAACACAAGCCATTTACGCCACACAACACATGGCAACGTGGCACTGAAAGACAAAGTAAAGCAAAGGAGGGAGACTGGAATAGAGAACAGGGAGGGTAAAAAGGAAAGGATGGGTGGAGGGGGATACATAGATGAAAGAACAGAAAAAATAACAGAACTAAAATGAAATGATAAAACAAATGCTAAATGGCATGCTGCCATCACCTGTGTGAATTATTTCTGAGAACTCTTTATGGATATTTTTAGAGTTTAAAAGGCCAGTTATGTATTAAAAAATTTGAAGAAAATATTTGAAAGATTACCTGGCTGATATTAATACTTAACTAATAACATTATCTGTTATTCTGTTTGATGCAGGTCAGAAATTCTCAAATTACTTGAGCTTGTTTTACTTTTCCCATGAACATGGAATTCTCAAACTTCTCAAACAGAGAATACGTACGGAGTATCTATCAGGATATTCCTCTGTGAACATGTTTGATTATCTCAGCATTTTAAGACAAACATCATAGGAAATTGCAAACTGCTAATATGACCTGATAATATAACCTTTTGTCGCAGAGACCAGCTTGCATGTACAGTAACCACTCCCATACATGCACACACTCATTCACAGGCACATTTTATTTCTTTCAGCTCAACCCATCATGTTCACAAAAGATCAAAGTGTGTCTTTCTCTTCTGCTTTTTCTGTCTCTTTCTGTCTATGCCAGTTCCCTCGGAGAGCATAATTACCAGCACAGAACGATAACACCCTTTTCAGTCTGAATGAGACAATTCCCCGCGTAAGACTCATTTCATGCTTTGACAATTCCTCCAGGAATCATGGCACACAAAGAAGCAAAGACCACTTCAGGATTTGTTATATTCCTACTACTGTATGAAAAAGAGTTCAGGACTCTTCTGTTCGCTTCTTCTCATTTCTTCTTTGCTTTTCATTTCTTTTCCTCTCTTCCTCACGCTGCCCTGACCTCTCATTGTTCCAGCCAACTTTCCATCCATCTGTCCCTCTAACCAATCATTTATTTTCTTCTTCTAACATATTTGTCCTCATTTCCTTAAATCCTTCTTTCCATCCATCCCTCTTCTGTCTACCACTTTACAGGCCATAAATCCCTAAAACAGTTTTATCTGAGCTCTGTCCTCTCTGTTGTCTTCTTCCTCCATCTATCCGTCTATGCATCCATCATCTGTTTGTCCTCCTGTCCTTCCATCCTTTTCCCTTTCATTTTTTTATGTTGTCCTTCCATCCATCCATCCATCCATCCATCTTCTAGTTTACAGGTCATAAATCTACAGAGCTGTTTTTTTTCCAGAGTGCTGTCCTCTCTGTCCCCACACTGGCCACACCACGCCTGAGTATGCATCTATGAGTTTGTGTGCATAAACTTGTGCACTGTATTTGTGTATACATGCATTTATTGTGTGCCTCCCATTGAGCGGCCATGCTGCTGGGGGTATTCCATTCCCACCCTGGTGCATAGGACTTTATTTTGGGAATATTTCGATAAATCATTTTGTCATTTACACATGCAGCGGCATTCTGGACACCACTGATTTGAAGTGAGGGGGTATTTTATAAATAAACATATAAGGAGTGGGCTTGAGATACACACACCCTTACAGTGTAAACACATAAATGTGCCACCACGTAAACACACACTACACACACACACTCCCTCTATACTGTGACATGGCCATAACTCACCCCACGCTACCGGGTACTGTGAAATATGACAGCCCCACAGTGCTGAAGTGGGGAGTGTGTGTATGTGCATGTGTGGGAGAGAGAGAGAGAGAGAGAAAGGGAGAGAGAGTGTGTGTGTGTGTGTGTGTGTGTGTGTGTGTGTGTTTACGGCATGCGATGACAAGAGTCCACCCCAATGTCCTTGTCCGTCTCTCAGTAAACTTTTCATTGGGTCAGACATTAGCATAGGCGGCTAACTATAACCCACATGATGGATGGAGCCACAACTCTATCTGTGATGTGACCCATGCACAGAGCCTCAATGGATAGAAAGGGCACTTCCTGGTGGATCATGCTAATGCCTCTGGTGCGACTGGGATGGTCGCTGTAGAATTTCAATAATGTTGTCAGTGAATCTGTCTGTGTAGAATGCACATTGCTGTCATCTCAAAAAATATTAATTGAATGAGTAAATGGGTATAACTGAGACTACAATAAATAGCAACATTAAAATAATAAAATCAAACTTTAAAAAGGATAAATAATTTACAGCATTCTTAATGGTTTAATCTATTGAAAGGTGTCAGTTTTTCAAAAGGTTTTATTGCAAAGAAATACAGTCTTTGATCCATTACTGTGTGAAGTGGTATATGTATCCGAAACCCTGTCAAAAAATTTAAAGTTCTCATTATGCAGTCAGTGATTTCTTTCTTTCTCTGTTTTGCTTTTGTTTTTTGACTCTTTGACCATTTACCTGTTGGTGACTGCCTCCTTTTTCCAGGATGTCTAAAATAACATACCTAAAATGAGTCAAGAATAACTCCTCAACCATTTGGCCTAGACGCATAATTCTGGTCTCCTTTGAAAGTTCAGAAGCTAAGGAATATAAATATTACTATAAATAGTATTATAAATATTAAATATTAAATATTACCATATTTATTTTACCATTATAGACTAAATGGAGATAATAATATCATATTTTAAATAATATTTTCATCCTTGCTTGGTAAAAAAGCTATATTTTTTATGCAACAAACCATCAAAACCATCATCATCAACCATCATCTGACAGTGGGGACCCGGGCCTTGTTGAGGAAGCCCACTGCCATCGGAAAGAAACTGTTCTTGTGGCGAGAGGTTTTGGTCCTGATGGACCGCAGCCTCCTGCCAGAGGGGAGACCCCTCCCACCCTGGACAGTTTGTGTCCAGGGTGGGAGGGGTCCAGAAGAGAAGGAAGATTGCAGCCAATCACCTTCTCTGCAGAGCGAATGATACGCTGCAGTCTGCCCTTGTCCCTGGCGGTGGCAGCAGCGTACCAGATGGTGATGAAGGAGGTGAGGATGGACTCAATGATGGCGGTGTAGAAGTGCACCATCATTGTCTTTGGCAGGCTGAACTTCTTCAGCTGCCGCAGGAAGTACATCCTCTGCTGGGCCTTTTTGATGATGGAGGTGATGTTCAGCTCCCACTTGAGGTCCTGGGAGATGATGGTGCCCAGGAAGCGGAAGGAGTCCACAGTGGTGACTGGGGAGTCACACAGGATGATGGGGGAGGGTGGGGCTGGGCTCTTTCTGAAGTCTGCGACCATCTTCACTGTCTTCAGAGCGTGGTCCAGGAGTTGGTCTGTGATGGATTTCAGGTGGGACAACACAAGGCGCTCAAAGGACTTCATAACCACAGAGGTCAGGGCGACGGGTCTGTAGTTGTTTAATCCAGTGGTACTTGGTTTCTTGGGAACAGGGATGATGGTGGAGACTTTGAAGCAGGCTGGCACATGGCATGTCTCCAGTGAGGTGTTAAAAATGTCTGTGAACACCGGAGACAGCTGATTGGCGCAGTGCTTCAGGGTGGATGGGGAGACAGAGTCCGGCCCCGCTGCTTTGCAAGGTTTCTGCCTCCTGAACAGTCTGTTGACATCCCTCTCTAGGATGGTAAGAGAGGGGGAGGAGGTGGGGAATGAGATGGTGGACTGTGGCTGATCAGTGGTGTGACGGGGGATGGTGTCAGGTCTGTCCCATTGTCTTTCAAAACAACAGTAAAACTGGTTCAACTCGTTGACAAGGCGTGAGTTGTTCATGGATTGGGGGGATTTAGGTTTGTATCTGGTGATCTGTCTGAAGCCTCTCCAGACAGAAGCAGAGTCATTATTTGAGAACTGGTGTTGTAGTCTCTCTGCGTACAGCTGTTTAGCATCTTGCACCGCTTTGCTAAACCAGTACTTTGACTCCTTAAACCTGGCCCGGTCGCCACTCCTAAATGCCTCTTTTCCAACCTCAGCTGTCTGAGTTTAGCTGTGAACCAGGGTTTGTCATTGTTATAACTCACCCTGGTCCGTGTTGGACACAGCTGTCTTCACAGAAGCTGATGTAGGATGTCACAGCCTCTGTATACTCATCCAGACTGTTGGTAGCAGTCCTGAACACATCCCAGTCAGTGCAGTCCAAGCACGCCTGGAGGTTCTCTACAGCTTCACTGGTCCACTGCTTTGATGTCCTCACCACAGGTTTACAGATTTTTAGTTGTTGTCTGTATGCAGGAATCAAGTGAACCATGGCGTGGTCAGAGTGTCCCAGTGGAGCTCGAGGGACGGCGTGATAGGCACTGCTTACTGTGGTGTAGCAGTGATCCATAGTGTTCCCCTCTCTGGTTGGACACTTTATGAATTGTCTGTATTTGGGGAGTTCATGGCTGAAGTTTCCTTTGTTAAAGTCACCAAGAACAATAACTAAGGAGTCCGGGAATGTCCGCTCTACCCACAGTATCTGATCGGCCAGCGTGCGCTGTGCCTCCTGCACGTTGGCCTGCGGTGTGATGTAAACACCGAGCAGAAAGTAGCTAGCAAACTCAATCTCTGTTATTCCCCACCATTAGCTAACGTTCGTCCATTTTATTGCACAGTGAGCGCACGTTGGAGGGAAATATTCCTGGTAGCGGCGTATGGTTTCCTCTTCGGCGTAATTGCACCAGCGTGCCGGACCTTTTCCCCCTCCTCCCTCGTCTCACCACATGAACAGCGGAAAGTGAAGCCTTGACCAGAATGTCCAATAATTCCACTGATGACACAAGAAAAGTCGGGATTAAATCCACTGGCGTTGTTCCCCTGATGTTTATGAGCTCTTCTCTGGTGAAAGGGCTCTGGGTATCACAGCAGAATGCAGAATGCATTAGCATTATAGTTTACTTTAGCTGTGTTAGCCAACGTTTACAACAAATCTGCACTTGAACAGTCTGTGAAGTTACATTGTCGTGTTTATTTAAAATATAATTCACAACCAATAAAGCATACTTACAGGTTGTGATTGTGAATTTCCAGGCCCAAACAGAGTTGGAGTTGCATCGTCTTTTAGCACTAAACGTTGAACTGTTGCCGGTGTTCTGACGATCTATGCTGCCTTGCCGAAAAATGCTACCATAGCGCAAATCGATAGACTGGACTCTACTCGGCCCTGCTCCGTTTTCCATTGCAGATAGTACCCAGAGATAGCACGTAGCTTGTCGTCATAGCAACGCCACACACAACTGCTACAACGTAATGTTCAATGCGACACACACACCAACGATCCACAAAGCTTTCTCGTTTTGAAGTTAAAATGTTTCAACATTACTCAGAATGTAAAGACAGATAAGCGGTATGAAAACCTTCCAGCTGTGTTTTCCTTTTTACATTTTAGTATCCCTCAGCTCGCTTGGAACCTCAACGGAGGTGAGGTGATTAGTGTTGTAGTCAAGACCGCCCAAACCGAGACCAAGTCAAGACCAAGACCAGACAAAGAATTTTAGGGGCTGAGAGCAGTCAAGACCAAGACCGAGGGAGGGCGAGACCGAGTCAAGACCAGTTCCCTGCATTGCATGGCATGCAATTAAATGTGGTACGAGATCATAGGTACTTCTCAAAGTGATCTGAAAGATCCACTTTCCCATTAAAACACCCACACACAAACACTAAGAGCTGAAATCAACGTAAGCATCGGGGAGGGGTGACAGTCGTTAACGGGAACAACACATGTTTAACTAGGGTTATTGGTTGCATTTGAAGCAATAAGTTTTAGTTCCAATCAAAGTTAGGATGTTCAGACAATGCAAAAGCAATTTATTGATATTCCCAAAGTTATGGTCTTGACTGGTCTTGAAATAAAATCCTGAGTCCTCAGTGTCCGAGAACGAGACAAGACCGAGTACAAAGGTGGTCGAGTCTGAGACGAGACCAAGACCATCAAAAAGTGGTCGAGTACTACAACACTAGAGGTGATACAAAAAAAAGGTACCTGGAAGCAGGTACAGGTGCAACATTTCTACAATGGAAAACCAAACAAAGGCGAGTCGAGCCAAGTCGAGCTGGTACTGTGCAGTGGAAAAGGGGCTTCACTAAAATCAAAGGGCCTCCGCTCAGACTAGCTTGATTTGAGGGCGTGCCTGACTACACTAGCCCCTTGGCAAGCTTTATGATGCGTTTTCATTGTGACGTCACAGTGAAGGAAGGGAAACGGCTGGACTACAAAGGAGCCGTTTTCAAGCAGTTCAGAGCAGTGCGGTCTGTGGGAGATGGGAACTCCCTTTGGGCTGGACTTTGGGCTTTTTCACTTTGCAAACATGTTACATGCACAAATAAGATATATAACTCAATAAAGGAGAGGGGAAAAGCCAAAAAGCACAATACCACCTAAATAAATAAAACACTATTTATGTCCATACAACCATGTTCCAAATAACATCAAGCTTCCAAAACATTGAAATATTGATAAAAACAGTGAATATTGATCAATATTACTGTGACCAAAAGCACTCCCATGCTTTACAGGCTTATAACTTGAAAGTGGAACATCCCAGAGTGATGGCGAGAGGCATCAATCGATCTGGATTGAGCAGACCTTTCATCTGATACCCTGGATGTCTATGCAACTACTATGTGTTGGCTACCAGACCGCGAAAAAGACTGTGCGGCACATCACTCTGCAGAAAATACAAGAGGAGACAGGCACAGGTTCCAGGTATTGCGCAATAATTTTTAGTAACAAATCAGCTGATTGACTGAAAACGGCAAAAACGGCAAAAGTAAGTTAGCGGTTGTAGTTGTATGTGTATATTGGCCCATTTGTTGTTACATTTATCCAGCTAATTAGTCTGTAATTTTGGTGATTTGAGTGATGTGAGCTATACAGCTGATCGCAGGGGGAGATTAGCTTTGGGTTGAGAGGTTGGATATGAGGATACGTTGTGATTAGAGATAACTGGATGCTTATAACTGCAGCCATGTACAGTGATTACAGAGCGATTTATGTTGTGACATAAGCTTATTTAGATGCTTGGTGTTTGATTTGTGATTGGTGTGGATAAAAATGGTTGGTTTGAGCTTCTAGCTGAGATCATACCAACAGCTGACACACTGGCCTACTGTTGACCCCTGTTTGAGCAGCATTGGTTCAAATCACTCAAACACTTTTACAAGACCTTACTACAGAAATGAGTGAACTTGTAAACCAATTTAAGCACCATTCATACAATACACATTATACCTAAAATAGAATAATTATCATTAGATGTGTGTGTTCACATTCAAAAATCTAAACCTTAATGCATTTCAGATGAAAACTACAGTTTTATGCATTTATGTGTCTTCCTACATGAACACACTTACTTGGGCAATGTTGATTGTGGGGTCAGTGTGTGTGTGTGTGTGTGTGTGTGTGTGTGTGTGTGTGTGTGTGTGTGTGTGTGTGTGTTTCTGGCTTAAGGCTAGTTAAACAACATCTGAGCAGCTGATATCAGAGCAGTGCTTTCAGAGAGGATTTGAGGAGAGCAAAGAGCGCCTACCTTTGCCTGAAATGACAAGAAGGTCTGCAGGCAAGGGAAAGAGTGAGAGAGAATCAGACTGAGAAAAAGAGAAAGCGAGAGCCTGCAGTATGCTTCCTCTAATTAGGGTTTCATCCTTACAGATACGGAGGACAGTCATGCCTGTGGCGATTACCACACAAACACACACAATGACATGAACACACATATACAGACAACAGAGTTGCTAATGTTGTGTTTACGTTCAGCATTTTAAAACTCTGTGATGCAGTATAGTATAATCTGTGTAAACTGTTTACTGACTCTAAACTAGTAAATTCTCATTTTTATAGAGCTCATTTAAGATCATGTTGTGAGTGTTTTTTGTAGTGTAATCTGTCCGAAAATGTGGTCAAGATCATTTTTCAAGCCCTCAACTCTCAAACCAGAAAGACACTTTACCTTCCTTACATCTCTCACTTTCCACCTGCCCATTGCTGCATATCTCCAACCATTCAATCATCCTCCCTACCACCTGCTGACTCCATCCCCTTCTGTATGGTCATGGCCAATTACGGTCACCGTGTTGTTAAGGGATTAGTGACAACCCAATCGGATGGCCTCCTTCCTCTTCTATCCCCTCGACTCACCAGGGAAAAAATAAGACACAAAGGCACACAACCCCACATCACTAGGAAAACCACATAACAGTATAAGTCCAAAACATTCTCAATGGGAGTGTGGGACACGCTGAGGGCTTAGCTCTACGACAGGATGGAGGCCTGGGGTGTATGTGTAGGTTTGTGGTGTTTGCGTGTGCATCTATGTGGATCTCCTGTACATTTTTTTTTTAAGCATCAGTGCAAATAATAATATGTATATCCGTGTGTGTGTGTGTGTGTGTGTGTGTGTGTGTGTGTGTTTCATTTGATATATCCTAATGTGTAGGTATCCCAGGTATAGGAGCGAGATGTCCGAGGTACAGATGATGGGGAGATGAAAAACGGATGATGACAACAGTCATTTGAAATGAAATTGATGTCATGTCTTTTCACTGCAAGGAGGTTCCTATAATACACACCCCCTCTGTGTGCATGTCTCTGTGTGCAAGAGTGATGTGTTTGTGCGTGTCGCAGAGAGACTAGGTGTGTGTATGTTAGACGGTGTACTAACAAAGTACAGCAATTTAACATCCCACTTTACTGCTGTCATACACAATCATGCAGGCTCTGCAGGCTACAGTAGGTGCAGTATTAAAGCATTTGACACACAGAGTGTGTGTGCAAATACACATCAACATCACATCTATCTACATACAGACCCGCACACAAAGGTTAAATACTTACAGTGTACCTGTTAATTAGCACATGCAGTAAACATGTGCATGAGCCATATTGATGTGAAAAATGCCTTCATGACAATACAGAAAAATTAACATATAGTATGCAAGCAATGTACACGCATGCACACAATAACATGATGACAGAGTACATAATTATCCAGTTATCAATGAGACCGCGCTCCCACCCTTCTCTGGACCACTGGAGTGTGTCATTACATTTTCTCACAACCCCATCCGTCACATAGTCTCTCTCGCTCACACACACACACTTTATAAATATCATAGCCCATTACTGTTAAAAAGCCAAAATGACCCTGGACACAAACGATTACATTAAGTCCAACCATCACCTTTCTTTATAATACTGGTAACGCTGCATAAGGGTTCAGTAGCCACAACTAGTCTACACTGGCAACTTGACCAGTGCTCACCTCACCAGAATATCATTGTGTCAGTGAGCCGTATCTTACCTGGCGCAAAGTGCGGCGCAAGTGTCATTGCTAGTTTCCAACCGACGCAGTTGTCATTTTCGCGCCAAGCGCCCACGTTGTTTAAATAGCAAATGCACTTGCGCCCATCTGTCCGCCCATGGGAATGTTGGTTTTAAATTGATGTGTGGTCAGTTGAATACTGCATTCTCTGAAGAGTTTCCTCTGTCCTATTATTTCACAGTTTTGACTACAATGTTGTTGCTTAAATGCCCTCAATTTGCTGTGACTAGTGACCACTTAATTACTATAAGATCCAATACCAAGTAATACCCAGGCTCGTATTGCCAATACTTTACATATTTTATTTCTAGTTTAATGTGACCTCCCCCCTCCCGTTTCTGTATTTATGAGGGAAATAAAGAGTAGGCTGTAGGCTTACCAATTCCAAATAATAGTTGCATAATGACAAGACATCAAACTACTGTCATATTCTTTAATAACATTATCATATTATTTTGACTTAATCTCAGATGTTTAGCCAAGTTTGTGGTGTTGCCTAAGTATTTCACTGTCTTTGCACACACATCACACACAGCGTCATTATTACCTTCACAGCTAAAATACAGCCAGACGTGACTGCTTTCACACCATAGTCAGTATTCAGTCATGGGAAATGTAAAGGGCTGCAGCAGCTCACTTCAAAGAAGCTCTGTCACAGAGCCGTAGCGCAAGCATGACTTTGACAGGCGGAAGGAGAAGTAGTTCCTTTCAACTGAGTATCATTAGAACATCAGGATGACGGTAAGATACTTAGTGGAACTTGTACTGTTGAGCCGCTGTATGGTCTTGGCCACCGTGCTGCAGCACAGTTTCAGGGTCTTGGCAATCTTCTTGTAGCCATTTAGGCCATCTTTATGTAGAGCAACAATTCTTTTTTTCAGATCCTCAGAGAGTTCTTTGCTATGAGGTGCCATGTTGAACTTCCAGTGACCAGTATGAGGGAGTGTGAGAGCGATAACACCAAATTTAACACACCTGCTCCCCATTCACACCTGAGACCTTGTAACACTAACGAGTCACATGACACCAGGAAGGAAAAATGGCTAATTGGGCCCAATTTGGACATTTTCACTTAGAGGTGTACTCACTTTTGTTGCCAGCAGTTTAGACATTAATGGCGGTGTGATTTGTTATTTTGAGTATTGAAGTAGTTGACAATAAAAATTTCAGTGGGCATGTGCGTGCAGGTGATTGGAAGAGGTAGTACCCATAGAGTCTAGTAGAGGGCAGAGCCTGTGTGAGATGAGAAAACTACTCCTGCTTTCTGCCATAATGTAAATATTCAAACTATAGAAACCAAATTAAACGCACACACAAAAAGACAAACTAATCTTATTTCATGTGGATGTGACTGATATGTTTCAGCCACAGATGATCTTCTGCAGGTATAAGTGAAGAAGTGAAGACATCAGTATTTAGAAGGCAATCAATAATGAAACACAAATCACTGCATTATCTCTTATTTTATTTATTTGCCAAATCATAATTTAATATAGGAGACAACAACAAAATAATATGTATTTTTAAACAATCTTCACAGACTATAGATTACTGCAGTGTTTTTTAATCACACTTGGGAGCTACAGATGGGGAACATTGACGTGGTGTATATGTGGCAGGTTATCTAATCAGGAGATGATGTTGATGAGTGTTTTTTTATTTCTTAAAAGGGCTGTGTGTAGTTTTTAAATGAAATCACTTAATAATAAATCACTTCTTTACTTTCTTTTTGTCAAATTAACCATATACCTGTTTTCTCTGTTGCCTGCAACAGCCACTATTCTGTTTCTTATGCGAAGGTATTGGGGTTGGGATGTAGCAACATAACAGCGCAGAACAACAACATAGTGTAAGACACAATCACTACAGTAATCTTACTTACTGGGGTCTAACTGTTATAAAGTATGGCAACAATCTCATTTATAATATTCAGTCTAGCTTACTAACTGTTTCGTTATCATTTACAGATGACGTTATCACATTTAGCTGACATTGCAGAGCCTACACAAATGTTACTGAAAAGCAGCAGGTGAGCTAAATGCAGTCAGTGTAACATTATCATTAATGAGCATGGATTACCTCATCCTCAAGCTGATAAAAATATTACTGTAACACTGCAGTGGGAATTTCCTTTAGTCTCCAGTATGTTGTGTGACGCTGTCTCCCGGTTAGTTTGTTTACAGCCGCTTTCACACTGCCTTATTTTCCGGGAGGATTGTGCAAATATGCTGGCTGAGCTGTATGAAAGGTAACATTAAGAAGCCGAAAAAAGGTTTGATTTCATCTGCCTTTGAGCTGGGAACGCTGGTAGGAACAGAGCAGAGAGGAACATGTCTGTGTGAAAAGCCATAGCTGGCATGCTTGTGTTTCCACGTTTATTGTGGGATCTCTGTATGAAAGCCATTGTGTTTCGGATTATGCTCTCTCATGAGTTTGAGCGGAGCACACGTACAAGCACCAGGTTGCAATCTTAAAACCGCACGGCTAGTGGCCGCTGAAAACTACATATTACCCCTTTAAGTTACTCGCAACTAAAGTCAGTTTTTAGTAACTAAGTACTGTAACTCAAGTAGTGTTATATCCAGTGGTCCCTCTCCTCTGTTTACCTTTTGTTCTCTACTGTTTCCTCCCATCCTACTGTGTCTGTCTGTCTGTTTCTCCCTGAGTCTGCTTGGTTGCAGGTGGGCGTGGCCAGATCCCTGGCTCCTGCACTCTGTGTCTCTACACACCTGCACCTCATTCCTAATCAGCCACCTGTTGGAGGAGACTGTCATGCAAGTCCATAGACAGAGGACAAACTAAAGACAAAGACTGGGCCTAAAGGCCTGTCCTCAGCCTGTTGGAGTCCCAAAGCCTGAGTTTGGAGTTATCTCATACAAAGGACTGTAAAACAGGCGCCAAAGCCCATTTCACACCTAGGTGCAAAATAGTGACTCTGACCCAAAAGCAGAGCCATTCTTCTTTCCTTTTTACCTCTATTATTTTTCTTTGTGTTACCAACACAATTTTGGATCCCTAAGGAAACCATTATACACAAGATAACGTTTCGTGCCTGCAGAAGAATACGGATAAACTCCGTGCTTAACAGAGAGAAGATCACCTCCATGTTATACCTTCTCAACCAGCGTCGACTTCACTGATTACTGTTGCTGCCGCTAAAGAATCAGCTGTGCCGTTGAACCTACCGGCATTGTCAGAACCGAGCATCTACTTGCTATCAAAGCGACACGTAAGAGGCTTTAGTATGTCTGGGCAGCAGATAGTTCTTTAACCTTGTTATTGTAACTTGTACAAGCTTCATGTGGTGAGTTTCTGTTAAACTCCAAGGGATATTTAAAGACCGCCGTGACTTGGTTATTGCTGTGTGTTTTCCGTGCTACGCACGTTGTTTGTGTCCAGTCCCACCAGCAACCAGCAAAGCCAGCAACCGCTGCTGAATGAATCATTCACTGCTGTTGGCTGTAAGATAGTTTGTGGTATATTATATGTATATATCTTTGCTCTGTGCCTTTCTCTCCTCCTTCTGCTTACCAACCCCACATGCACACACCACGTGATCTCTGAAGCTAACCAGATCTGTGACACACAGCAGGCTAGCATCAGAGTGCATCTCCATTTTTTTTTAGTTCAGGGGAGAGTGATTTTCCACCATCTTGATCTTGAAATCACATGGTTTGAACCGCCATCTTGATTCCAAAATCAGCTGGCCTCTAGCACAATCGGATCTGGCACCACGTGGTCGGATCCACCCCCCTCTTTTAGTCCCCCCCCCTAGTCTCTCCTCCTCTTTGTCACACACACACACACACACACACACACACACACACACACACACTTGCTGGATTGTTGTAGGTTTTTGTATGATTTGTTTTTTGACTTTATTTCATTTTTGCTTAGAATGGTTAATAGTGATTTACTTGCTAAAGTTATTGATCATTGATCTATGCTTGACTTAAATAAATCCTATTATAATTTTAAGAAGTCGTTGTCTGTGATTATTTGTGTATAAGGTTGTAGTAAGAGTTGGTTGCCATGGCCAGTGTACGGATTCACCCTTCTCTGTTTTACATTACATACAATACAGCCTGTTCCCATGCCTGCTAGCGCCGCTAGCCCCCTGCTTGTCCCTTCTGTTACCCAGCCTGCCTGTCATCCCCCCTACCCGCCCGACCCCACGCTTGACCCCTGCCGTCTGTTCGCGAGAACCCGCCCGGCCATCTTCTCAGGGTTCCGTGGTGGCCATCAGAGGAGACGTGGCCATCACGGCTCCCGCCAACACACACCACTTTCCCTTGGTCCTCTGCTAGCCTCCAGCCTGTCCCTCCTGATCCCCAGCCGGCTAGCCCCCGTTCTGGTCCTGACCCCCGGCCTGCTAGCCCCCAGCCTGTTCCCTGGCATGCTATTGCCACTAGCCCCCAGCCTTTTCCCCGGCCTGCTAGCGCCGCTGGCCCCCAGCCTGCTAGCCCCCAGCCTGATCCCCGGCCAGCTAACCTCCAGTTTGGTCCTGACCCCAGCCCGCAAGCGCCGCTAGCTTCCAGCCTGTCCTTCCTGATCCCTAGCCGGCTAGCCCCCAGTCTGGTCCTGATCCCCAGCCCACTAGCACCGCTAGCCCCCAGCCAGTCCCGTGGCCTGCTAGCACCGCTAGCCTCCCGCCTGTCCCTCTTGATCCCCAGCCCCTTAGGGCCGCTAGCCCCCATGCCTTGCCAGAGGACTGACCGACGTCAGGCTCCTCGTACTCTGTTGGTGGATCGACCGGCTTTGACTCTGCCGGTGGTCCAACCAACCGCTGCTTCTCGTGCCTTGTCGGGGGACCGACCAACACCAGTCCCGTCGGTGGTCCGGCCGACTCCCACTCCTCATACCCTATTGGTGGACCGATTGACACCAGTCCCGTCGGTGGTCCGGCCGACTCCCGCTCCTCGTGCCCTATTGGCGGACCGACCGGCCTCAGCCCCGCCGGTGGTCCGGCCGACCCCTGTTCCTCGCACCGAGGCCCTCAGCCCAGCAGTCCCGTCCATGATTCCCTCCGCTGCTGTCTCGCTGTCGGCCTCTGGGGAGGTCGTCTCGCCCAGCTCCCCGGCCTCTGGGGAGGTCGTCTCGCCCAGCTCCCCGGCCTCTGGGGAGGTCGTCTCGCCCTGTTCCCCAACTTCTGGAGAGGTCTCGCCTTGTTCCCCGCCTGAACTCTCTCTCTCTCTCTCTCTCTCTCTCTCTCTCTCTCTCTCTCTCTCTCTCTCTCTCTCTCTCTCTCTCTCTCTCTCTCTCGGAAGCTCCCCGCCGCCAGGGAGCGATAACGCGGGAGAACCAGGCCAACAGTCCCCCAGCCAGAGGCATCCCTACACAGAGTGCAGGCAGAGCCAGCAGTCCCCGAGTCCCATAAACCCGAGGCTGGTCTCGTCTCCGGATGGGGGCCCAGCCCCCCTAGTCAACCATCCCCAAGGAAGAGCACCAAAACCCACCCCGACAACACCGGCCATGTGCCCCAGAGATTCCCGAATGCCCCCACTGTGAGAGAGCCGGAAGGGGAAGCAGCGGGAGCCCCACCCCTGCCAAAGAGGGCTCAGGCGAGGAGAGGAGACAACGGGCCCCCAGGCCCAGGGACACACCACCCTCCCAGAAATGAGCAGAAGCCTGAGTCCCCAGACCCCTAGGTCTAGAGCAGGCCCCCAAGCCAGGGGAGCCACGCCCCCCCCCCGAACCACCCCAGGTCAAGCAAGGCGGACACCGACCTCCTTTAACCCCTCTGCCTGCCTCTGTAAATGTATTGTTTTGTGTTGGATGCATGTCATGGATTGTGAAGTGTTGTATGGTGGAGTAAAGATAGGGTGTGTGGTAACTAAGGTGCAGTTAAAATTGGAGGGTAGTTGTGACACAGGCACCCCACAACTGTCAGGTAGTGGAGCCTCCCATCGTGCCCCTCCCACCCCCAAGCCCTCTGTGTCTAATGTGTAATTAAAATTGAGGGGCGGCCAGTGGGGGAGGAAGAAGGGCGAGGCCGCAATAAAGCAGCCCCGCCCACCAAACGCCCTGCAGCCTGCCCACCCCCCAGAGTCCTAAGGGTGTATGTAGTGAGACATGACCAAAGGGGGGAAGGTGAAGGAGGTCATAGGGAGGCTAGAATGTCCTCACCATTGGGACCAGATTCCTGACTGGCCCCATCATTCTGTCCTGTCCCCCACCCCCCTAAGCAGGAGGACGCCAGGTTCCTCCAGCCCAGGGCTTATAGCAAGAGCCCCTCTAGCACCGGCAGCACCCCAGAGTCAGCGACAACCCCGCCCAGCCCCCCCAGCGCGCAGCCCCGACCCAAAGCCTAATAATCCCCCGCCCTCTCCGGGGCCACTGCCACCCCCCCACCTCCCCGTTCCCACACAATCGGGAGCACTCCAAGCACCACCAGGTTATCGGAGCTGGCACAACCCCCCCCCCCATTTCATTAGATTGAAATGTAGTTTCTTAGGCAATATGTGCATTTTTCCCTTTCTAATTTTAGACCACTATGCTAATACAGCTAGTTAAACATTGGCTTACAAGGGTGGGGTGGGTTGTAACACTTCTTTAAAAAGTGTTACAACCATCTCCTATATATACAACTAGGGACTTTCTTGATTTTAATATTTTACAGAGTGCCCTTTGCGTCTGGGACCACCAAGCCTGCACTCCAGAGGTACCAGCATTAATTTGTCAGCACTGTGACCAGTACTTCCCATTAACATGTTGTTCACATGTTGGCGCATGTATCGGCACTCGATCTTTTCCCTACTCCGTCTCCACCGGTGGAGAGGGCAGAGAAGTGTATGGGCAGCTTGTGAGAAATTCCAGTGCGCAAGAAAAAGTCCCGGTACGCCAAAGAGTAAAATATAGAAGAGCTTGTACCGTGTACCGTGAGTACCGGCCCACTTCAAGCACTGACTGTGACTCTGATTAAGAATATACACACACTGACACAAACACATAGACACACACCTATAATTTGATAGAGCTAAGGATGTACAGAGATGTTCTTTAAGTATATACATTTAGTAGTATTAAGTATACTGTTAAGTAAGTTTATTCTATAGATAAATTTACATACACATACTCTTCATTGCGCACATCAGACATAGTCTGTTACAGTGAGAGAGAAACATTGTTCTCTAATATCACTACCTGTTTTTGAAGCATATCATATAGTGTGGCATCTGTTTTTGCTTCTTTTGTCTTATTATTACAACTTACCCCAGCATGTGTTACAACCTACCATGGTATTTGGGTAGGTTGTAACAAGGGAACACAACGCATTTGACATCAACTCACGAGGTCTGTGATATTCTTATAGAGGATTAAATTGGTGCCATTTGTAGTGAAGAATTGTGGATACTTTGCATAAATGTTTGAGAACTCTAGCTAAAAAATTCAGTGAGTTATAGTTGCTGAAGCAAAAAGTGTTACAACCATACCCGGTCTCCCCTACTTTTACTTGAGTATTTTTTGGCTACTCTACCCACCTCTGCTGATTTTACACCTAGCACTACAGGTGATGGTGATGACGATGCTCATGTGTGTTAAAGTCAAGGATTTAGCAGTTTAAAGGTTAAAATTTGTATATTAAACTTTCTCATCAATAACCTTTATATTTAGTAATGAAAAATTTCCAACCAGTCTTAAAGAACTACAATTGGTAAGATTCATGCCTAATGTGCCAGGTATGACATATACAAAACATACCCCACTGATCGTTTGAGGAAACTTTATATACACACTGATGGAATAATGAGGGAATGGGATGCAGGTGAGGAGATGGGCGTGGATGCTCAGGTGAGGTGAATAGCGGAACAGGGGAATGAAGGGCAGGAGAGAGTGGCAGGATCTGCAATGACAGGAGAGTTAGAGCCATGAATGTAGCAGAGCAGGGTGGAGTTGTGACACAAGTATGTTGGTTACTTTTGGACCTCTGTCAGAAATATGGCGTTTGAAGCCAGGCACCATCCCCTACAACAGCTTGAACATGCTGTTGGCAGTTCATTTGTTCCCAATGGTAATAACACATTGCTTCAGCTTGACTTCACTGACATGTCACATCTTCTGACATAGTTTTGGGTTGAAAATCTTGAAAAGGGACCCATACTAAATTATTTATTTTGAGCAATTTCATAATCACAAGATTATTGTTGGCATATGATGTAAAAACAGGAACCGCAGACACATGAAGCTGCTCATAGCTGGTAAGTTCTGACTCCCAGCTCCGTGTCTCACACTTTGTTACCAGTAGGTCACAGATTCTACAGTCGTTGTTCCCTCCCTCCTCTGTTGCATTTTGCATTTTCAAAATATTATGGGGGAGGGGGTTCTACAGTAGCAGGGTTTGAGGATGTAGTTGCCCTTTAACAGAGTGGTTAACAGAGTCATAATTAAAACATCATGCATTGTCCTAAACACACTCATTACAGGAAAGGTATTTAACACAGCATGTCAATGTCAACGTAACGTTGTTAAGAATGTGGATGTTGGATGATCATATCTAAAGTGTTCACATATGTATGTTGTGTCTTCCTGTGTGTGTGTGTGTGTGTGACACAATTAATATCTCAGTTGCATTCAATCATAAATTGCCATGGTAATTCTGCACCAGTCTAGTGGTTGAATCCTGTCAGTCTGGTCTATTCTGGGACCGTGAACCTGCAGGCTCCTCTTCTTTCCCTTTATCTTTCACTTCTTTGTCTTTCTCTCCTTGTCGTGGGGTTTATCTCTTTTATGTCTTTGCATCTCTCTCTCTCTCTCTCTCTCTCTCTCTCTCTCTCTCTCTCTCTCTCTCTGGTTGTCTGTCCTCTGTCTCCTATTCTCTCTCTCTGCCAGGAGACGAGGTGAGTATCTGTTCACTTCAAAGTTGTGTATGTGTGTATATATGCACTCGCACGTCTGTGGTCCATCCGGTAGTTTGGTGTGGATTTCAGCCTTCAGTAGCTAAAGGAAGCTTTGGTTGCTTTGATAGACAGAAGGAGACAGACAGAGAGAGTGATAAAGACAGAAAGATTGAAAAGACAGTCAGGCAACAGAAAAACAGAGAAAAACTTTGTTTGCATTTTTATCCAGGCACACAAATGATTATGGGATTGATTATATTTGGATGCTATTTCGATTTCTGCCTCAATTATAGCACCAAACTATCCAGGACCAACATGTATTCTAATTTAATGTTATGTGGGCCGTGTGTCCCATTAAACTCTCAGTTCACTGACAAGTATGGTTGGTGTGCTTAGCCAGCTCAGCTTTTTTTTTACAGACTCATGATCAACCATCTTTAGCTCACAGCAAGTCAGAAAGTCTTGCACTCTGTTCCTTGTCTTCAGGAAAACAGTGCATCATTGTCTAACATTTTGTGAACCACCAAGGTTTTGTGAAGTTAATTAGCCTACACAAAAGATCTTCATTTAGCTGATCATCTTAGCTTGTCAATTTAAATTTTTTCCCATCTTCTTTACTGGGAATCCTGAAACATTTTAACAGGGTTTATTTCCTAAGAGCCAATTTCAACTACAACAACAACCCCCCCCCAAAAAGACATGACAGTAATGTTACATAACTTGCTAACACACAATATATACCTTGTGTTAAGAGAAATTAAATCTCACCTGGAAGAAAACATAAATGCTTTACAGTTTTTCTCATTCGCTTTGGTGCATTTCTCGAATCATCCTTAACATTTGCAAAACAGTAAGTGCATTTCTCAAAACAGGTAGTACAAATGGCACAACACAGTGGATTACCTGCAAAAGCCCATAACTTGCTCAAAATCCTTAGTCTATCTCTCAAAAGCAAATCTTTATGTCATTGAACTTGTGCCATCAGAACGACAAGTCCTTGTGTCTTGTTTATGAACAAGCAAGTCAAAATGTTTAGCCATCTTGTCAATATAACAGTGTACTCTGTAAATATTTTCTGATGTACATTTTGGCTAAGATTTTGATGACAATGATTGAAAATGCACAAGGCTGCACTTTTATTGTATGGCATATATCACTTTCACCAGTACAAAGTTATACATTGCAGGAGAGAGGACAGGAATCACAGCTATGCTTTTACTGTTCGTACTGTAATTTGTTGACAGAGCATGTCATTGTAAGAATAAAAGAAAGAGACAGGACTGTTGCCTGTTGTATCACAGATTCTCTTCCACATCACAACAGATATCTTCATCAATTCTGGACACATTTACAAAAAAATTCTAATAGACATGTATAGAATGTCTAACTATATATACACATTCACACATTCATACGGAAGCCCTAATCAAATATTTTTTTACTCGTTTTTTTCGTGATTTCGAGATAACCATAATGGTAATTATAGTGTGGTTTGTTGTATCATTGGTTAGCTCACTTGGTAGAGTAGGACTTATAGGTTTAAGGTTGTGTGCTCAATTGTCATTGAAGACTAAATTTTTTATTTTGACTCACTTTTTTTATATTTTTCATAATCCTCTTCAACAAAGTTCTTATGAAAAGACTGTTTCACATGCTCACATTACTGTATAGCACGTGCTGGACTTTTCATTTCCCCATCATTCCCAGGCAGAGGAAATTCCTTCTCATTCAGGGGAATCCATGTGACGTTACACATTTCCTGACGACTTTCGGAACCTTTGAAATAGCCGTCGGGAAATGTGTGATTGGATTCCCCTCAATCTCTTCATAACAAATTTGCTGAAGAGGATAATACACACAAAAGAAGAAAAAGAAAGTCAACAAGAACAGGAATCAAACTAATCAAACTGAGCCCTGTGCTCTATCAACTGAACTAACCAGTGACACTGGTAATTGCTTGCCAGCCCCTGTATTTAGCTATGGTTTGTTATCTCGTGTTCACAAGAAAATTAATTATCCCGTTCTCAGGGGAAAACAACATTCGTTTTATATATGTATGTGTATATATATATATATATATATTACTGCTCACTGTGTATTGTTACTGTTTACTGGTATATGAGTGGTGCTATTGTGATGTTGTTGTGGTCTATTCTTACTTTGTTTATGGTCCTTAAGAAACAACATTTCGTTTTGTTACAGTATATACTTGTAGGCAAAGGATATGAATAAAGTATTTTAACTTTGATTTTTGATAACGTGTTCAACCATTTTGCATGTAGTGAATAATGCAATGATGTTTTGGGGGGTAAGATTGTTCAACAGAGACTAGTATAATTCATTGTGATCAGCAGGACATAAGCAATTGATAATGTAGGAAACAGCAGACAATTGTACATAATCATTTGCATCAGTGTTTCAAGTCATTTGTTCAAAACAATGAGAAAGTGCTTTTATGATGTGCACAAGTGACGAGATGATGTGGAGGTTGAACAATTAGTTTTGAGAATTTCAATTCTGATCTGAGAAATTAACCAAAGCGACTGAGGAAAACTGTCAGTCCTGTTTAGAACATGGGGTAGTGGTGCACTTCAACCTCTTGTGGCAAAAATGACTATTACAGCAACAAAAAATTATCCTGAGAAAAATAAATTCACATGCCAAGTGGCAATCTTTCACTTGCCACTCAGGGCTTCCGTAAAAATGTGCTAAAAATCTAAAAACTGAAGTTTTTAAATCCTAATTGTGTCCTAATTGTTTTCTATGCATAATTCATAGGTAAATTCCTGAAGTGGGTGTAGTAAAAGTGATGCAAATCTGGTACAGACATTTGCTGAACTCCGTGTGTGTGTGTGTGTGTGTGTGTGTGTGTGAATATGGTTCTACATCCATACAGTCTAATACCATCAGACAGGCTAAAGTACCCTGGCATTCCCCACACACACTTCTAACATTAGCCCCCAGCTTCTAGTCTCTATACTTTACCCTCCTGTTCTCATCCCCCTTTTCTTCTAATCCTGTGTCCATATCCGTTATCACTGCTATTCAATAAACCTCAGAAACAAGTACACACACACACACACACACACACATACACAGTATGTCTGACACCCCCTTTGGCGAGACACAGATGCCCTGCTCTGCTCTTTTCTCTCTTGTCCTCCCTCTTGCCATGTTTGGTGGCTGTCTTTCACGTAGTGACAGGCAGACATGCATCTTTAAATAGTGTGGTGTATCGCTGGTGCAACTCAATATGCAGGACTCTGTGGATGCTTGTTTTTTTTTTTTTTACACATAATGATATGAGGTTTATTGAATACATACAGTATTTCACTTTAAAGCAAATTGTTATAAAATCATAATACATCATGCTATAACTGAAATGTTTAAAATTTCAAAGGACAGACTTTAATATAGCTGTTTCAGTTATGTTTACATCATCATACGTCTGGCCCAACTGAGAATTTGTATCCATCCACGCGTTGACCTGACATGTCAAATGCTAAAAGAATGGCCGGTTTTATGTAACTGTGCATCCAAATTTCATATTTATTGAGATGTTGTGGTAATTAGGGAGTATATCTTGTACCACATGAAATGTGTACTTGCTGAAGATTATCGAACACGCTAAACATCTAAAGTATGTTTTCTTGTATGTGAAGTGTTTGCACAATTATCATTTATACTATAGACAGTTCTGATTCCACAGGTCATTTTACTGGTTTTGCTAAGTAATGATAATTTGGGGGTTCAATATTAGACTTTCTGCATTAGGATTGTAATTTGCAGGTGATGTGAATATGCATTTGGATTCAGATCTCTGCTATTTGTATTGCTATAATCTGTTAAACCGTATGCATCTAATTTGTCACATATGTTATTTGCTTTGGTTTTACTGTGTTTCATGTAGGCTTCGCCAGAATGTAAGAAATATACAAATCATCTCTTAAGATCGTAGAGAATAAGAGGTAGACACAGGGGGAGTAAATGGACTGCAGAGAACATGATATAGAAAAAAACAAGATTGTCTGCTTTTATGTGATGTGACAGTAGCCTTACAGACGTATATGGGCCCCATGACCTGTAGGCCCTGCAGACCTGCAGACACAGATTCATAGATCCAGGCCAGAGAGTCAGGCCAGCCAGCGGCCTCATCCCATGACGGAGCCATCCTCACCGGGTTGACTGGCTGCCTGGTCTGGCCCCGAGACCCACCAGCCCTTACCTCTCTCTCTCTGCCACATATGGGCTAAGAGGCGTGCATACAAACACACACACACACACACACACATACACAGGGGAGGAGCCTAGTGGTGACCTGGCAGTGGAATCAGAGGGTGAGAACAGAATCTACCCAAACTGAACTGACCTCTAATTAGTGCTCCTGGCAAAGTGGCCCTTCCCAAACACACTCACACGTAGACCGACCCACATGCATGAACACACACACACACACACACACACACACACACACACACACACACACACACACGCGCTTCGGGGTGTAATTTTGTTTGTGTGTGACATGCACACAAATTGGGTGTGTGAACAGCCTGTGTATTGCAGACCTTTTTTAATCATCACTGCAAAGCATACAAATAATAACACAAGTGATGATTTAAATAATAAATAAAAAATACATAAAACAACAATGAGTTGAAGTACTTGGATAAAGTGAAATACCAAAATTATTTTAGTACATATGCGCAATTTAGGTTGATAATACATTTAAAAAAATGTTTTATTAGTTTATTATGTTACTGTATCTGATTGATTGATTTTGATGTGTTCTTTCTGATTCATACTGCACCATTTCTCTTTTCTGCATCTTGATCACATTGACCAACTCATACTAGATGTTAAATTGCTTAGTATCAACAAAATGCCCACTCATTGTTCTCTCCTTGAAACATAATTTCCTTGAAACATTTTCAACTTCAGATTGTGTTCATTAGATTTGACCCGCAGTGTCGCTGCTCTACTTACATAGAACCTCCTTTCCCCTCTGCTCTCCTCCTTTTCTGTTCTCCTCTTTCCCCCTCAATTTTCTTCTTGTTTTAGAGACACTATCTAATCTCTCCCAGGGACGGGACCTGTCTACACTGCTGAGGTCCTGGCCATGTTGTATATTCATTGAAAAAACAGAGCTTAAAAAAAGAAGCATTGTTTAGGGCGAAAACTTCAGATTGTTTATTGATTTTTATTTGTGTTGTTGAATAAGTCTGTCTGACCATGATGTCCCAGCGGGGGCTTTCCTTAGGGCATTGCATTAGGCACACACATGCAGAGACAAATACACAAGAACATGTGCTTGAATGGGAGTAAGAGGAAGCATGTATATACAGACACACATATACAATGTTGATCAAAAATATTTGCCAGAAACATTCATTTACATTATAAAATGTATCTTAAATAAAATAAAGAAATTGCAGGTTTTTGTCACAAAATCTGAATATAAATTCAGTTTTTTCAAGAGGTGCTCTATGGCTCCAAAGCAATGTCCAACAACCTGATCAAGAGGGTTGAATACATTCTGAGGGCACTGTAGCAAAGCAAACCACAATGGGCCTTATTCACAAATGTTTTGTCTCTTAAAAAAAACGGGGCAGCGGAGACCTCAAGGTCAGAGATGTAGGGTTTGTGATACTGTTTTCATTCCAGGACCAGCAGGAAAAATATGGGAATGTAAGTGAAAAAGCGACACTTTCACTTCCCAATCACCACCGTTGAGGTTCTGTTTAGCAACGCCTTAAACCCCCAACTGCTCTAGAGTGGCCAATAGATCAAACTACAGTTGCACTTTTCAGCTTTGAGGTGTGCATTTGATTAATGGTATTGTGAAACAAGGGGTAAATCATCTTTCTTCTGTAATTTTTTACATTAGAAATGTTATCATGTAATTGTTAATAATTTATAAAGTCACAATTTGACCGTGAGGTTTTGACAGCTGTTCTGTATCCAGCGACGGAAGCAAAAAGAAAACAAAATGATAGAGCGTAATTAGAAAATCCAATAAAACGTTCCGAGGAGGGAATGACAGAATGTGAACATTTGGATTTCCTTCAAGTCATTCATCTGCATCTCATAACAGTCTGAGTGTGCTGGCCGGCTAATGACGGCGACAGATGCTTAATGCCTTCTTCACAATACTGACGCCATAAAACACAAGGCAAACAGGCGTCACCCTAAAGCGCTGTCTGTCAAGCCATCACCTTAACTACACTGGCAACAGCACAATGAGCAGAGGGTGGGAGAGAACAGTACTGAATGTGTGTGAAAGTGAGAGGGAGAAGGGGGAGAACAACCTGGGTGGATAAAGAGAGAAAGATTAATAGACACTCAGAGAATGAGAAAGACCAAATGAAAGTGTGTATATGTGGGTAGACAGAGCTGGCAGATGAATGAGCAGCCTCTTAGGTAAATGGCAGGGAGTACTGCTGTCTGTCTGTCATCCTGATTAAACGTACAACCAATGCACAGTACTGTAGCTGACACATGCAAACACACATGGACACACAGGGGTGATACCCAAAATACAATTTTACCCCCATTCACGTCAGCGGAGTGCTAAACTGGAAGTTAGCCTGCTTGGCCGGCAAAATGTAAGCGCTCCGTACTTGTATAGCGCCTTTCTAGTCTTTTTGAGCACTCAAAGTGCTTTTACACTACATCCATACACAAACTAACATTCACACACATTAAACTAAAATTCGCACCCATTAATACACTGGTGGAACAGCCACCAGGGGCAATTCGAGGTTCAGTATCTTGCCCATGGACATGCAGCCTGGGGGAGCCGGGATTGAACCGCCGACCAACGGCCAACCCGCTCTACCTTCTGAGCCACAGCCACCCCAAAAGTCAACACCGTGGACGTTATAGTGCTACTGCCGACTAGCGTTTGGGGGTGTAATTGCAGAATGACGGATACATCGATGCACAAGTATAAATAACCCTATGGAGGAGTATAAATCACGCTTTAGACAGAGAGAGTCACTGCAGCTCAGGGGCATAGGTATAGACAATGCAGCTGCACTGGGGCCCCACCAAGTTACGAACTGGTCTTTTTCAATGACATGGTAAAAATGCATTATGTCCTAACAATAAATAGTTAACACACATTTAACCTCAAACTAAATTTTCAAAGGCGATCAAGTGCTATTTATACACTCATAATGTGCAAGGAGACGGCCTCACTTCTGTCTCCCTAAATATTTCAAAAGGGGAGCCTCAAGGCTCAATCCTTGGGCCTCTTCTTTTTATCATTTATACAAACATTTATAAAAACTACAAACTATCATTACTATGCTCATGACACTGTTCTCTATTGTTCTGGGTCCACATTAGGTCAAGCAATCACAAATTTACAGTCCGCTTTTAACATCTTCCAACATAATCTGGCTACTTTAATATTGGTTATAAACTCTAAAAAAACTAAAGTCATGACTTTCACTCTGGGAAGATCAATATGTCCCAACAATTTGTACACTTTCTGGTACAGAAATCGAAGAAGTGTCACATTACAAATACTTGGGCATTACCATTGACCAATCACTGTCTTTTACATTGCATGTCCAAGATTTGGTTAAAAAACTGAAATTGAAGTTAGGTTTTTTTTAGAATCAAGTCCTGTTTATCTTTTGAAGCAAAAAAAACTAATTGTAAATGCAACATTCTAGTCTGTCTTGGACTATGGTGATATGGTGATTTTATACATGTATTCAACCTCCTAGTGTCTTCATGCTTTGGACACTGTGTTTCATGGAGCCTTGAGATTCATCACAAACTTAAAATCTCTCACTCATCACTGTTTGCTGTATTCTCCCTCTCCATTCGGCATTGGATGCACTGGCCTCTTTTTATTTATAGGGCAGTATTGGGACTTCTTCCTCCTTATCTGAACACTTACATCCTCCCAAGGCCTGCAGGGACATACCACCTGCGCTCATAGGATCTGTTTTTATTGACTGTCCCTAAAGCCTGCAATGACTTTTGGAAAAAGGCCTTTAATTTTGCAGCACCATCTGCATGGAACCAGCTTCAGAATGAACTACAGTTGAAGGAGTTGGTCTCAATTTATTATTTTAAAGGACCTTGCAGAAAGGCAGTCTGTCTGTCACTGTTTTGAATATGATGAGTGAAAATGTGCCTCCATATCTATCTGGAACCCCACCGCTACCACTTGCCAGGACACTCTTGTAAACAAGACTTTCAATCACGTGAAGTTTTTCATCCTGGTTAATTAAAGATTTGAATGAATCATTGAATAATATGCATTTCTCCTTTTGCCATGGTGTCTGCACCACAGACTTTTGTGGTAACTACTGAGTGCAGTCAGTAGTTTTACCCACAAATGTCTGTAGCAGGCAGTGGGCTATAAATGGTATATGGTGAAATATAAAAAATCAGTTCCACAGATTCAACAGAATGAATTTAGTCTTATTTTCTTTGGTATTCGTGTCACATAGCCGACAAATGCAGTGATGATTGCTGGGTAATATGTAAATGAAAGCCCAATCTTAAGTTTCTATTTAATCATGTGACAAGACGACAAGACTCCAGAAACCGGTGAAACGCAGAATCTGACAAGTAGACTAGCAGAGCACACCTGCGAGCTAGTAGTCATGCTATTCAAACATAAAAGTTGTTTCAAAGCGACAGGAGAGAAAAGAACAGGAGGAGAGGGTCCCAAATAACATTGTGTTGGATTACTGAGGACATTGTCAAAGATTTCGCGCAATGCAGGCTCATCAGATGCCTTTCAAATAGGTGAGTGTCTTTACAAGTGTTTTTTCAGTGAATTTGGAGCGGCTGCCGTGCCGCTGTGTTAAAGGCTGATAACATTTCGGGTCAGCTCGCTGCCGAGTAGGCCTACCTGTTTAATTGTGTGGATGTGCTTGTGGGTAATGTTATTGAACTGTGTGTGCGTCTTAGCTGGCCTGTTTTCAGAACATGGTGTTGTGTTATGAGTAGGCCACTTTTCTTTATTATTCACCATAATGTCTTGCCTCTCTGTCGAAAATGAATGTGGTTGTCAGATTCTGGAGGTTATTGTACTGAAATTGCCCGAAAAAGTCTGCTCAGCACCACAGTTGACACCTCCTGTAAGTTACTCAGCTGTCTGTAGTGACATTTTAGGATTTTGACAGTGACAGTAGGGCTGTACATAACTATTATTTTTCAAGTCGATTAATCTAATGATAATTTTTTCGATTAGTCGATTAACATACTAATTTATCCAAAATAAATATCAAAAACACGTCTAATCAATAAATCAATATTTTATTCAATCATCCTGATGAAGCACATTAGAATAATGACAATAGTAGCTATCTTAAAATAAATCCCATTTCCATGTCACTGATGTGTTGTGATAATAACAGACATTAAAGGGGCTATATGTAAGTTTTTGATTTTAATAAATCAAATTTTCATTGCCTTATTGTCAATGGGCTCAAAACTCACTTAGAAATGAAGCACACGCCTGTTTTCTCCGTTGCTTGCATCAGCCACTATTCGGCTTTTAATGTGAGGACTCCAGGTCGGATTCAGCCCTGTGCGTGCTCCCGAGCCTCTCTTGTACTACAGCGACAACACGGCAGCTAACGGCATGCAGTCCACTAAGACCACAAAAAAACGTAAGGATACAAAACAACAATAAAGGTTTATGTGCTGAAGCCAATCTGACCAAACAGGTTCAGATGATGTCGAGTAAGAACAAAGTGAGCATTAGTAAAGCTGGCAAAACACAGAGAAAGTCACGTTAGCTCGCTGGCTAGCGCCGAGCAGTTGCTGATGTTTTCCAGTGCAAAGTTATATCACTTTCCACATTAATTCACCAACTAATGCGACCTACTATCCTGTGTACCACTGGTATTATTTCAAAGTGTCAAAGCCTGCAAGAAATGATGTAACGGTAAAAAGCATCATATAGTGATGCAGCCAGGAGCAGCCAGCTAACGCTACATTAGCTCGGACCTGCCGCTGTTTGCTTTGTAATGTTCAGTTTAGATTTATTGCCTTTTACTAATACTCAGGTAAACAGCTTCTCCACCTCTCAGTCGCTGTAACTAACATGACCTACATAATATACAACCCAGAGGAGGAGCCATCCACTGACACTACAGTAAATTTACTGTAGTCCAACTGTTATAAAGTGTGACACAATCTCGTTATAATATTCAGTCCAGCTCACTACCCGTTTCATTATCATCCAATACATTTAGCTGTACTGACATTGCTGAGCCTCCGGTGAAAGATACACCGATAATAAAGATAGTTACTGAAAGCAGCAGGCGAGCTAACGCTGTAGCACGTCATCTAAATGCAGTAAATGTACCGTGACCATGTAACGAGCATGGATTAGTTCAACCTGCAGCTGATAAAACTATTGCTGTAATGTTGCAGTGGGAGTTTACCTGAGTTTCCAGCTCTGTCTGTTCTTCGTGCCTGTCTATAGCCGCTGTCACACTGCCTTTTTTCCGGGAGGATTGTGCCAAAATGCGGCTGGCTGCGCTGAATGAAGTAACGTTACGGAGCCGGTGTTGAGCTGCCTCTGAGACGGGAATGTTGAAGTAACAGAGCCTGAACATGTCTGTGTGAAAAGCCACAGCCTGCATGCTCCATGTTCCTGCGGTTATTGCAGGATTTCTGTATGAAAGCGGTTGTGTTTCGGATTATACTCGCTCATGAGTTCAAGGGAGCTCACGTACGAGCACACGCCTGGTTGCAATCTTAAAACCGCACCGCTAGTGGCCGCTGGAAACTCCATAATGCCCCTTTAATTAGGCTACTTTACAAACTTTAAATGCTTCCGACATGGATTTATTTCAGTATTGAGTAACATGCAGTATGATAATCAAATGTATTTCTGCATCAGTGTGGGGCAAAGAAAATAACTGGAACGATTCACAGACTGTGCAGTCACAGATCATCTGTAATGTTAGTTTCAGCTGTTTTCACATTCATTCGTCCGTTTCATACTTGAATTAAACAGAAAATATCAGAAAATATGACACAGCCAAACGTAAGATGACACGAGGTGTAACGTTACCTCACCATGGCAGCAGCGTGGCAGAAATTACATGAAAGTGATAAAGAAATACTTGGAAAATACATTTTAACAGACTATGTGTGCTCATGCTGATAATGTGCCATGCTTTTGTGGAGACAGAAAGTAAACACGATTTGCGCTGCTGCCGTCAGTGCTCGGGGATGATCGCTTCACATGTTCATGCTGTTTCATATATTCGTGGACAGCTGTTGTGCTGCAGTGAAGCTATTTCCAACTCACAGAGCTCACGGAGCAGCACGTTAATGAGTCTAGTATAAAAGGTCGAAGGCTCGGCCTTGTAGCTGGAGCTTGTCCGGAGGGAATCCCACTAACACTGGATGCGACGCTTCACGCACGTAATGTGAGTCGACGTATTTACGTAATTGATTACATCGACAAATTGCCCAAGCCCTAAATGACTGCACTGGCCATGCTCCTTATAACTTTCACTTTGACTTCTGTACTTTGGAAATACAAAAGTCTAGGTGACACAGTCCGACTCTCAAATCCATCAAATGATGATACTTAACGCAGCAGCAGTGTGTGTGTGTGTGTTGGAGAGAGATGCACACAAAGAGAACTGTTAAATTTAATATGTTAATATGGAAAGAAATCAATTTAAGGAGCTTTAAAATAGGTATTTACTGCATTACTGCATTTACTGCTAATCTTATCAGTTGATAAACCGTAGCAAAACGAGGAAACAAGGCATATAAATTTGCCCATCATAACAGCCTGCACTGGGTCCCATTGCCACTACAGCAACTGCACATTAGACTAAGTGTGATCTGCTGACTTGGAGAGGAACGTACACATGTTTACCTGACTGCTGTTCTCGCAGTTCACTCTCATTGAGTTTTTTTCTTCTCGTGCCTAGAAGGATAGTCCCTCACCTTTGACAGGAAAGTGAGGCGGGGCCATCCAGTTCTATGCTGGACTGCCACTGCGTATGCCGGTGTCGCATCAGCTGGCTGAAGTTGATTCGCGCCAAGTCGGCTTTATCAGTTTTAAATTTGTTTTTCAGTGCTGCTCCACTCAGGTGCACTGCATAGGTTATTGATAACAGTGTAACGAGGGCTGGTGCAGAATGTATAGGAGTAAAAAGTCGATATTCGGCTTTGAAATGTAGCAAAGTGAAAGTAAAAAGTTGCAACGACTAAAAATACTCAAGTAAAGTAGATACCAAAAAAAACTACTTAAGTACAGTAACGAAGTATTTGTACTTCGCTACTTTTCACCACTGTGTACTATGATTAAGTAGGCTACGTAGTTAAATGATTTCTTTTTGTGTCTGTTTTAACCGTGTTTATTGTTTGTTTTATGATCGGGAGTCTCCACAGGATGTTTTATTTTGAAAATTTATCGGATTCTCTCTGCTGTTCTGTGTCTGACTTCCTGCCTGGTTCGATCTGGTCTGCGCTGCTTGACCTGCTACCTGTTCTCTGTGGAGCGGAGCGGAAAGCCGCTTCTGGGACGTGCTCTGGCAAACGAGGCGCAGCCGTAACGCGCTGTAGCCGGAGTCAGTGGATTTTAAGCTTGAGATGGTAACAGTGGTGATGAAGATTATTTTTTGCCTTCTATGGGCCAATGTTCAGATTCTTCTCTTTTGCCTCTCAGATCAGTTTCAAGGATGTGTTTAGCCTAGCTTAGTACAAAGAGAGGGGGAAAATGTTTCCTTAGCTCCACCACATTGAAAAATCTGATTTACCCATTGCATCTTATAAGCTAAGAAAGCATGTCAGTAGTCCATCCAGTTAGATGGGTTTAGTTGACCCTGCGGATAGGGCACAGCTCAAACCTACCCCTATCCCTTGACTCCACAGATTTAACTGAGATGGAGACACACAGAAAAAAGGCTTTTAGTCTCTAAAAGAAAATCACAAAAACATTTTACAATTGAATCTTTATGGTTAAAACTCATTTAAACAGGTATTATCTTGCTTGAAGTTTGCGGTGCCCTGTTAACACTTTTACAGACAGCCTTTTATAATGGTAGTCTAGGGAAAATGTCCTTGTGCTGCAGGTATCCCACTGCCAAAGCAGTTGGCAGCTTCTGGCTCCAAATGATGCTACCACCACAACGTGGCAGGATGTTTTGGCTTCATTTTTATACAGTGGGAGAAGGTGTCCATCTTAGCACTAGCATTGAGCTAATGCCCTTTCTGCTTTTGCTTTATTATCAGATGGGTTTGCTGTTAAACTTGCTTCTGTGTGTGTTTGATGGGGAGATGGGCACTGAGCTCTTTTGTCCTTTTTGTTTTCTAGTATAGATGAAGATAGTGGAAGTTGAATTCACGAGGACAGGGAAAGTGAAGCAGGAGGCAGCCTCAGAGAAGGACAGATCTGATGCGTGTTGCACAGACAGATGTGAGGCACCACACTGTGAAATTAATAAAATTAAATGAATTGTATGTAACAGATCATGATTTACACACTGTTACATACAACTCAGTCATTGTGTTTTTGACCTAATTACAGACAACTTCTGGAACAAATAACAATCAATTTTAGAATTGAGTTTTGACTTTCACACATTTTACTGTTTGTTGACACTAAATGTGATGTACTGGAGGCCATGCCCACCCCAAACTTCCCTGTCCTATTCTTATTTGGTCACCTTAGTTGTAAGGAAGTGACTGGAGTAGGCATATGAAGGCCTGCATGTTGTTGTATTTAGATTTTGAACTTTTAAGGAGAATTAACTTTACTTTGTACTGTTTTTGGTGCTCTCTATCCGACCCAGGCTACGTGAGGTTTGTGGTCGGAATTTCAAGTCTTGTTCTTGTTTTGAAGGATTTGTCTCACATTGATCATTAACATTACATTAGGCAATTGTCTGCTCAAAATGCAGTGACAGTCATGCCAAGATTATTACAAATATAGTGTTGAACAAGTTTAAAATTGTCGACCGCAGCTCAGGTATAGATGAAATGAAACGCTCACTTTGTCAGATAATAAAAGAAATCAAGTAGACAACAAGCAATTACACACACAGACACTTGGCTCTGGTTACATCAGGTTCATAATCCATTTATATTTTATGCTTCATTTTCAACAACTTTCTGCAACAACAACAACAACTCATTTAGTGCCCAAAATTAACAAAACATTTATTTTTTATTTAAGTAATCGTGACAAATTGCAACACTCCTCTCAAGCAGAAAGTTCAGAGGTAGCAAAGCAAATGAAAAGTATTTATGATGACTTGTTTGTTGGACTAGCGATGGGTAGAGGTTGGTAACAGTTTCAAGAGTGTGTGTCCACCATCTCAGGAAATAGAGAGATTAGAGAAAATATGAGTTTCTCAAGATGCCTCCATCCAAGCCCCCAGCAGATGGTATGCAGGCTCATCAACTCTGGTAGTTAAGAATTGACGCTTTTACTTTGTATTTCTATGTGAGTGTGTGTGTGTTCAAATGTCTGTGTATTCATATGTGTGAGGCCGCGACAAAGACAGGCTTGCGTACCTGTGAATGATTACATGTTTATGTGTGTGTGAATGGCCTGTTTGTTTGCATGTGTGTCATTTTAGTGCAGCTCTTTTTGTGTGTGTGTGTGTGTGTGTGTGTTGCACATCTGTTGCTGTGCGCAGTAATTTGCGTTCTCAGCTTGGCGCCCCAGTAATTATTCAGACGCTACCTTTTGCTCCGACATTAAAAGCCTTCATCTGGCGGACATGAAACAGCAGAGAACCAGATAAGGCTTCAAACGCTGCCTGCCGTCCAAAGAGAAGCGGAAAAGGTGAAGAGATGCATGGTGGGATAGATGGGATTGTTTTTCTCTGGAGATTTGCTTTCACATTGGTGTTGTATCTTCTCTGCTCAAACCGCACCAGAACTGCACCGCACTGGATTCTAGAAAGGAGGACAATTTAATTAATATTCTGAAACAGCATTTGGAATAAATCATGTATGATGCATTTTGGTATTTTGTTTAGATACTTTAGAGAAGATGCTGGTGGAGAGAGAACGAGAGGGACAGAATGTAAATGATGATATTCAAAAGAAGTGGCAAGTTGCTTCATGAAAAGTGTTGAATCCCACTGTAGGGGCAAGTCACATGTGGCCAACCAGCAATCCCATTTCTCAAAGGGAGCACAGATTCAGACAACCACACTATAGGGTTTTTTGTTTTTCTATAAAATCCGTCATGCACATACTGTGGTGCCTGTTAAGACACATTTTTTACACTTCTTGTCCCACTGCCTCTCCTACTGGCTTGATCTCTGAGCTAACATCTCACCAGGCATTGATGATTGGCTACTTGGCTGTCTTAGGTGTACTGTAGGAAAAGGCTATATTGATCTAAAGAGAAGGTCTAGTGAAAAGAAGAGACCGTCAGGAAATGGCAACTCCAGTATGACGACCAACTTTTTGAGATGGTTTGTGCAGTTACTTTGACCAGTGATTGTCAGAAAAGAGCACCAATATGTACTATAAATGTAATGTAATATACTAATGTCATGTTTTTCCAGCAACTAAAATAACAGTTTATTTGTTTATGAACTTCCTCATCACTTGAATGTTTTACAAGAGTTCAGTCTGAGACTGTACATGAACTTAGTCATTCATTAGACTCAGTTCTGATTATTTGAGTTCACTGCTAATAGTATTTAGCTGATATCAGTTTATCTGACCACCACAGTGCTTGTACATTCTTTTAGCTGTTTTAATGACTTTATAAGCCTTTTGAGAAGATCTGTGGTTCTCTTTGGTCATCCATCTTGGTATAACCCCCACACCACCACCTTCTGGTGCTGCTGAGCACTTGGCGACAGAAAGGTTAATTTATGGTGTCCTCTTCTTGACTCTTAGATCCTGTTTTTGGATATTGTTTAAGGATCGTTTGCATTGATCACATTTGATTTGAAGAGTCTGGCTAAGCTGTTGACAGTTGTTGTTAAGATGTTAAAATACACCTTTACATAATCTTGAAATGGATTAATGTGATTTATTTTTTTGGCACAAGCACTGAGGTTTGATTTCCAAATACTGAACTGAATCCAGATTAGTTTGTCATCTTCTGCAGAGGCCTAACACAGTTAGGCTTAGTAACTGCATTTGAAAGACTGGCTCTTCTTAAATCTCTCTAGTTTTGCCGTATCAAATACTAATACTTTTCTTCCCGAAAAATGTAATATTTGATCTGAATAAAAGCCACCCTGTGACACACTGAGCAATACAGGCACCTTACACACAATTAAAATGAACTCTCTGTGGTGCCAAAATGATTGTTAAAAAATATTAAAACCCAGTGTGCTCTCTGATATGTTTTTAGCACAAAGAGGGTACACTGCAGGGAATCCGTATATTGGGTTCCCCCAACTAAAAAAAGAAAACTAAACTGAAAATCCACACACGTTGTTTCTCAAGGGACTATGTTCTATGTTCCCTCTTTTTTTTCCTTGTTATCGTCACAGAAACAAGCCAGTTTGTCTGCACATCCATATTCATCATTTGCCTCTGCATGAATATTAATTCAGCCTTAAAGACGAGTACAGAAAAAAAGCTAGACAATGAATGAGGAAAAAAGAAAATATGACGTGTATGTGGGATGTCGAATTCATGTCAGTTTCAAAGCCCCTGTGTCTCTATTGCTGTGGCTGACTTGTACCAACATGCTAATCAGCTTCTCACTATACCCTGTTCTGGCTAATTGTTGACAAATTATCTCAACTCCAGAATAATGTATGCATGGCCTTCCACTGGTACATACAGACAAGCCAGTCAACCCAACTGTTTCTGTTTTCAACAAGCAGCTCAATGGCACCATTTAAATATAGACTTGAGTGCTGTGCACATTATTATGCACACTTGACTCACGCTGTCTCATTTTCCTTGTTCTGTCGTTTCTTTTCTTTTCCTTGTTGTTTTTTTCTCTGTTTAGAGTTGGTTACTGCACATCTTTCTGCTCAGTGTATTTCTTAGTTATACTCTTTCACGGCTCTTCTCATCTCTCCCACTTTGACTACCCCTCTTATAGCTGGCTCATTTTTTTTAATTGAGTTCAGTTGTAAGTAAAGGCTAATAATATTATCATTTCCTGACCGACAGTTAAATTAGAAGTAGCTTAATTACACCCCAATTGTATTCAGTGATTGAATTTCAGTTTAACCCCCTGGGAACCTGAAAGAGCTCAGTTGGAAAATTCATTCGTTCATTTAAACTGAAGACTACAGTGTGATGCAAAATAGAATTTGAGTCATTTCTAAAGGGGAAAAAAACAATGAACCATAAAATAATGCCATATGAAAAACATTCATTTTTACCTGCAATGGGCCCATTGCAGGTAAAAATAACTGAAGAATCCTTGCGTCCAAAAGTCAAGGCAACCTATCAGGTGACTCTTTTGGACTGTATTTCCCAGTGGCATGGCTGGGTGCAATCTGAATGTTGAGCATTTCCTGTGGGACAGCTAAAGGAATTTTCCACAAGATCACTACATTAGAAGGTGATGTTATTCTCAGAGGGTCAAGGAAGGTATGTGAAGCATTTTTTTCTCTGCTTCATTGCAAACTGGGATTAAATGACAGAATCTCTGACACTGACACAAGTATTGACCATACTGTATTACAACACATGAAAAACATATAAAATTGTTTTTCATATTCTGGGGTGGAAATGACAAGTAGGTACAAGAGGTTTTGGAATCCTTGCAGTAGATGGCTTCAGCCGCAGTGGCTACAACACATTCCTTTGGGAAAATTGCATCCATAAAAATTACGTTTACAAAAAGTGCTTATTTTTATTCTGTACTTACTTATACTACTATACTATTCTTAGACTGTTATACAATGTGTCTAACAACATCATGGAAAGGATCCCCAAAGGAATATGTTGCAACCATAGCAGTTTGTTCAAATCTGATTCCAAAACCTTTTGTACCTACTAGTCATTTTGACCCCAAAATATGTGATAATAGGGCCCAGGTTTAAAAATACCAAAATTACCCTTTAACTGCTGCATTTCCATGCCTTCTCTCCACCTCCAGACACTAGCCCAGTAGAAGATAATGCATATTACTTAATAATAAATCAATGAATTTTCATTTGTGCTTACACTGATGTCATAACTTTCCTTCTCTCATCTCCTTAGCTTCAAGTAATTCTAGTACAGGTGCATATTCTACCCGACGGTCTAGGGTGTAGTGGTCAGCAAGAATAAACATAAAATTTATGACCTTATCAATTATGCATTCACATTCCTTTGATATTGTGTCACTTTGTATTTATTAGAGTGTGTGTGTGTGTGTGTGTGTGTGTGTGTATGCATATGGTTGAAGACAAAACAAGGATAGAAGACAGCCATAACAATGAACAGATTACAAGGGTCATACAGTATGAAACGACAGGAAGCTGGAGCATGTGTATGTTATGTTTGTTTCATCAATACTTTCTGCGTGTGAGTGGACTAGAAAATGGTATACACGTTGATTCTTTTTCTGAACTAGAGGAGATGTGATTAGACCTATACGTCACCATATACCAGCTTATTATATCTTTGCCAAATATGGGTTGAAACACACAGTTTTTCAAAGCTCTGTTGTGTGTTTGTGTGTTCATTTGTTTAAGTGTGTGCCATCTGGAAACTGATCCGAGCTTGCCAGGGTTCACTAAGCTAAAATACACTTTTCACTTAGCTGCCTCACCCATACATATGCACACACACAACTTCATTTGTGAGGGCTTCCCTTGAGTTTAAAATTCCTTAGTATTTGCACTTTTTTTGCCTGAAAAAGAAATAGTGAACGTAGACATCAGGATCTAATGCAGACTTTTATTTAAAAGCATAGGAAGTGATTGTAATCTGAATACTTTCTCACAGTTTGCTAGCTCTCTGTTTTGCATGTGCTCTGAAAAAAATATGGTTTTCCTACACAGTAAATGGAAAACAAAGAGTGGTATGACCTTGCCACAAAACATTGTTCCAGCCAATCAGCAACACGTGGCGTTGTAGGGCCAGTGGCAGAGAGAGTTCTTTACACTGGCACAATCGAATGCTAGATAGGCGGTTGAGTTTTATTATCAACAATCCATCTGCAGAATCACCTATTCTTCATTTAAGCCAAAATAAGTTTTAAAAGAAAAAATTAATTCATCTTCAGTTTGGTATGTTTGACTGCAAGGCACATACCTAGGTAAAGCAATGGACCAATAAATTGTCCAATGTCTGACTATATATAATTGTGGAATTGTACTTAAATGTTCGTGTGAATTGCTCTTTATTGGGCAGGGAAATTTAAATTAACAACAAATGTTTAATTTTTATTATTTCATAAAATGTAACTTCATGCTCATGTTGGCAGATCAATGGGTCACTATGTAGAGCTCTATGATAGAAGCATCTGCCTCATCCCCATATCACAATAATTGTTACGTTATCAATAAATTCATAACAGAATTGTGGTAACTAATAAATATGCCATGATGGGTACGACAAATCAGCTCTTGCCTCAAATTTATGCCATTTTGGCATAATGCTGACACTTGGTCTTCCAGACAAAATGGAACTAAATATTTCAATCAGTGCCAAAGCGCAAAGAACTCTTTCTTTTTCCCTTGTTTCATCTTTGACTTTTCTACAGTGCTGCTAACAGCCCCTCTCCTCATGCCCTTTACTAGACTTAAGTATCAGTATCTTTCCCTCTGAGTGTCTCTTTCTCTTGCCCTCCTTTTTTAGAGTGGAAATCATCTGGCAGATCTCTTTTAGGTATTAGTTTATGGGCCATGACATGAGCTATGAATGAGAAACAACGAGAAAGACCGGAGAACATTAATCATGGAGCAACATATGGTAATAGACGGTTATCAATTCCCTCACACTCCGTGATTAAGGGAGGGAAAGGTGGAAGAGAAACGAGTAGTGATAGTGTGGAGGAGGCCAGAAAGGAAACGAGATGGAATAAAAGGAGAAGAGCATAAAGTTAGGGGAAATGAGAGAAGGCGGAGAGAGGGATCGGGTAAGGGACAAAAGAAAGGAACAAAGCTTAGACCAAATGATCTCTTCTTTTAATTTATAAAAAAAACAACCTTAAAAATCTCTCTAACTGAACCGAAATTAAGGTAACACATCTGTCAGTCCATAAATAAATCGGAGTTGAACTTTCCATCTGCCAAAAAAGTTAGTTTGAGAGTGTTGGAGATGAGCTGTCCTCAGTCCTGTCTGGACTGTTTATAGATGATCAAATGCCAACTTCAGCCTAACGGTATTTAAACCAGTTCAAACCACTGCCTGACTACTATATACTCATCTGGAGGAATCCTTGCACTCCACTGTCCTTTTTACCACACAATTTCTACAAGAAGTATTACAGAAAACACATATTTGGACCAATGCATTGTTGATTGGGGCCCAGTTTTGCCTATCGGAGATAGTGTAGTAAGTGTCTTTAGTGTTTGTGCCTCTTTGACTCTTTAACAAAACATTTGCTCTCTTTAACAAAACTCAGACAGATAGACAAAGTATCCTTAGTCACACCACAGCAAAATATACAAGACTGGTCAGGTCTGCTTAGCTTTCACTCTCTACTGCAGTGTTGTATATGCTGATCAGAAATTAAATTAAATTGTGTTTTATTTATGGTTAACAAAGTTATAGATCTGTCTAAAACAACATGTCAGTTAACTGTAGGCTTTAATGTGGACTGATTGAAATTTGTTATAAGTAGTATGTAATACTCCAATCATAAGGAATCTGGCACACCTTTTGCAGGTGTGTATCCTTACTTTTACTTCAAAAGACATTGAGGTAGGTTAAGTAAGTTAGCAACATCACAGTTACTGTTAATTTGCATCAAAAATATTTCTGTCAGCCAATGAAAAATGGCAAACACTGATGTGTAAACAAGATAAGAGGGTAACCTGACTTTACACCCCACTGCATCCCTGCTTGGGGAGCTGGATGCCTCCGGTCTGCCTCCTCCTGAGCCTTTTGGTGGAGATTTATAGATGATCCACCCTGCTCTCATCACCATGCGGCTGAATTATCTCATCGGTCGCATTAATCCGCCGATTACATTTGATTTAATTTTCATAATAATTAAAGTGAACCATCACTAAAATTAAAAGCATTCAGGAGGTGCGTGTGTGAGCGTGTGTGTGTGAGTGTGTGAGGGGGGAGGGGTGGGGTGGGGTTGAGGGATGGCTGGATGCAGTCCGCATGTGCTCATAGATGAAAGGGATGCTGTTGTTGTAATTGCGTGGCCAGACACTTTTCTCTCTCGCTCTCTCTTTTCCTCTGTCTATCTATTTGTTTCTCTGTGTCTCACCCTCTTCCCCCGTCTCTCTCTCTCCAGGAATCCCGATGAAGTGATTAGATTGATAGGTGCAAAATGGAAAGAAGGAAGAGGAGGAGTGGACAAAAATGATTAAATTAGCATATCACAAACGCCTCACACACTGCCACCCCTGGAAAACTAAATCCCACGCCACCTAAGGCCTGCCGCAGTGCTGAAGAGCATGGGATCTGTGAGTGTGTTTGAAACCCCACACGGCAGGATTAAAAAACCCAAAGCCTGGGCTGGAGACAAAGTAGAAGTAAAGCCTCCTGGTGCTGGGAGACGGCGTGTGTGATATCTGCATTAGGTGGCAGCAAAGATACAGTACTCCGCTTCCTAGCCTACAGTGTCTTTCTCCGTGCAGAGCGTATGACTGTGTGTATTTGTGTGTGTGTACGAGAGAGAGCGAGAGAGGGGCCAAGAGAAACACACAGAGACTTATTGTTTTAATCATAGGTACCTCAGTTGCAAAAATACAGTCTATTCCAAAAAAGGAAACTTTGATATTGATACATACTTTACCAAGAAAACCAACCCTTTTGAGCTACACACTTTTACAAAACATCAGATTAAAAGATGTTTTTCAGCAAAATGTCATAGCTAATGCTCACTTTTGTTGCCAGTTTTTGTTGACAAATAACCAGAACCCAAAGTTGTATTTTCTCCTACAAGAGAACAATGCAAAGGTCTTTGTGATGCTCCTTGTGATGTTGAATAATGAGCCATACTCATAGTTTATAGTGTTAAAACTTAGTATTTGTATGGCACCTAATACTAATACTTCTTAATTTGTTACCTTATTAAACTGCAAATAGAATAATATATTTGGTAAGTGTCTAAATCTGTCAAAAAAAAATTTATGTCAAAGATAAAAAAACCCATAATATTACAAAAGCAGAAAACTTTACAATTTAACACCAGAATGTATAAGTTGTTAGAACCATCTCAAAACAAAATAAATAGTTGGTTAACATCACAGAAGCAGTTTGGTAGCTTCATAACACTGTAATAGCAGGTGGCACTTGACGGTAGTGTTCAGACAAACACTACTCACCATTCAAACATTATTGACGCATTTTAAACAAGAAGGAACAAAATACAAAAGTGAAGGGACAATCTGTTTTTATTTAAATTCTTTGCAGTTTAAGCAATTCCATTCCTTGTGCTTCTTTCTCGTCCTGTATTTATTTTACACACTACCAACTGTTAAATTCCAAAATATGTTGATATAGTTAACCACTGTAGGTTTCTCGGACTGCAGTACAATGATGTGAAACAATTTTAGCTCTTTGTAAAGTATTAAGCAGAAGAAAACCTTAAAGCCATAAAAGCCGTAAAAAAAGGCTGTGACATCAATAAATTCATCTTACTATTAGAGAGAGCTAATGTATTGGTGTGATATGGAACTACCTGGCTATAGATCATGTGATTAGCGATGGACACCCATATCTGCTCTAATATTGTTTCCTACTGGCAAGATGGCTCAACCACACTGTTCCCAGAATGAAATCTTGGGGCACCCCACAAGTTTGATTGCTGTTTGTTGATTATTTCTAATCTGTTCCCAAATGTCCAGAATTGTGGAGGCCTGCCAATGTATCCCAGCATGCTACCAAATTTAACAATGTTGTAAGAAAGATTTTACCTTTATTTGATGCATCATTAGATTGAGTAACATTACTATGTGTGGCTTGAAATGTGCTTGATTGGTAACATTATGCTACTTATTGCTAGCCTATTAGCTAGGCTTTTCACGCCACTGAAGCACATTAACTGATTGCTGACTTTCTGCCATTATTCATACTTCCTCAGTTTGATTACCCCACCACATCTCTGTTGGTAGCCCACCAACCTCTGATGCAGAGCCTCCCAGGGAATAACAGAAACAACTAATGTGTCAGGAACAGAAATGCATTATTTAAAAGAATACAGACTGGGCGCTGTGCTTGAACCCACCACTAGGTAAGGACACTGTGTATTCGATGTAATCTAATTAAGTCCTAAAAACTTACTTAGTGCAGTGCAGAAATGGCATTTCTCTGACAAGTCGGAAAATTTGCCAATTCTGCATCCAATCCAATAATTGCAGCCAGAATCCCTACCGACAGGGCAATAGAAAACCCTATGCACAATGAGCTAATGAAATCAAACGTGCAGTGCGGTTTTGCATGTTAATGCTGGCAGTTGGTGTCGATAGCATTTAAAGATGTCAGCAGGTGGATAGCGAGATGGATGGCCCTCTGCCTGCCTTTCACTTCCCACCCCAAGGAAGTTAAACAGCATCTGCCTTAAATAGAAAACTTCAATATCTATTTAGAAGGAGGGAGGGAGAACTGCAAGGGAAAGATGGAAAGGGGGAATGGAAGCGAGAGGGAGTTAGAGAAAGCGAGACAGAGAGGGAGGGAGAAAAGAAAGAATTGAAATAAGGCAATAAGTCCCTGACCTCAAGTGCACATTGCGACACATTGACGCCGTTGTCATTTGTTAATCAATAGAAGTGCTATGCAGGCTATACATTTAATGGCATGGGATTGGCAAACCTGTAACAAAATAAAGGGAAGACTAAGAGCGCAGCCTGTTTTCCTGTTCAGTCAATTTACAACCTCAGAGACTTCCACGGGACGAGCAAAACATGACTTTGAGTCTCTCATCACTGCCACATCAAAACTTGTAACTTCACGCTTGTCTTTAGTTTTTATTGCTCTGAATTTAAACTTCTTTCATGCACAGAGCAAATTTTAAATCTTGCACCATGTGACCTGTAAAGATCTCTTGTGCTAGGAGAAATTTGCCAGTTCAGACATGGGTCAGTCAAAGCTCACAATTTTTGACACAGGAGCACTCTTAAGACGAAATAAAACAAGTCTGCGCTGCACTGAATGACAGCTAGAGAAGATAAGAAGAACACATCTGAAAACATGAGAACACACTACGACAAGATCTCTGTTCATGCTGATTTTTTTGCAGTAATTCTCTGCATTCATTAGCATAAAAACAAATAAAAGTAATTGCTGTCATTTATAGCACTTAATGCATATAATTTTTAAAATTACTATTACCAGTTATATTTAAGACGGATACACCACAGTATTTTAAGATTAATTAGAAAATGTGGCTGTTATCACAAAGTTCGTTGTGAGGAAAATGTTTGTGTGTGTTTGGTTGTGTGTTTTATTGTGTAGCCTCTGCTCATTATGCTCCATCTTCATTAATAACAGCTATGCTTTTTAATTTCTTTTGCAGAGCCTAAATTAAATGTGTCATCATTTAAAATAGATAGAGTAGGCCTCACATGTCCTCTCTCCCTGTCTGTTTCTATCATGCACGCACGCAAACAGAGAGGATCTTTGGGATAATTTACAGGATAAATAAAGCATTGCTCCAATTAGTCTTAAGTCAAATAAATTAGTCATAAATTCAATCAGCTCTATTTTATGGGGTTGAGATTCATGATGTTGATCGCTGTAGAAATATTTTCTCTAGGCATCTACATTATATAAGTACCAGGGAGTAAAGATAATACGATGCATAGTAATCTCTGTCATGAAGGCATATCTTGGCAAACCCAAGAAAAAACTTCTTCTAAAATCATCAGTGATAAATCAGATATTGCATGTGAATTACTTTTATTTTTACATATCAGCACCTAGAATCACATACAATGTAATATGATGATGATGATGATGATGATGATGATGATGATTACAAGAGGACACAAGAAAGTTGCAGTCAGTCATACCCTTACCAATATGCTGAAAGAGTATTTTGAAAAACTTTATCGTCATATATGACAACATTAAACATGCTTGTAGTTTTTATCTCCCAACTTCAAGCATGGGTATGAAAGGGTAGACAGTGAGCTGGGGTTGGAGCTCATTTTGAGTAATCAACTCCTCACTGGCACAAACATGTTTATGTATACTGTATGTACGGATAGGTCCTCTCCAGTTTGGAGAATAAAAAGTTGTCATAAATGTTTTCTATTGCTAATTACCTGATAGAAATGGTTAGCTGCTGCATAATAAATGAGAGTTTATAAGTGGATAAATTAAGTGAAATATTAAGTTAATAATTTCATATTCTAAAAATATTTTGGTGTAATTCATTAGTTTTATACCCAGAAAAGGTGTGCTAACAGAACAAATATCTTCCGTAACCACAGGCTCATGGGATATCTTTGATTTGTGATGGTTTGATCTTGCTAAAGGCAACTCAGTAAACATGTATCCTGCTAAAGACAACAAATCCCTACCTGAAGCTGAAAACCCAAAAATTGGAATATCATCATAAAGGAGGAATTTAATTAATACAAAAGTTTATCTGTGGATATGGGCTCATTAAAACCTCGGTTGTATGTAGTGTCATATCAAGAAGCCACAATACATTACCTATCACTGTTACTAAGGATTAGAGGCACAGTGTCTTGCTCAAGAACAGGAGGAGGAGATAGAAGCAGCTCTACCTGAGCTAGTCTACCCAGGTTTTATGCTAAACACAGTAAAAAACACAAACACTAGTCAGAAAGACTGAATTTACACTCAAGAAGAAAACAATCTAGTCTGCTGCATAACAACATATTAAATGTGTGCATGTGGAGGTGAGACGTAATTTAGGTGTGTGTCACCTGGGAGGACAAATAGAAGGCCAGGAGCGCTTGAGGATGAATGAACAAACATCTGCGTTCTCAGTGATCTCCTCTCTTTGTTTCACAATACCAGACACTTTTTTTTCTTGTTCTTTAATTCCTTCTATCTGTGTTGGTGCATTCATCTTTCACAGAGAGCATGGTCGGGCGCGATCACTTTGTCCTCTTGTTCATTGCTGTTTCCATCCTCTGTTTGCACTGCGCTCTTTTCTCTCATACTCACTCTCTCTCTCTCTCTCTCTCTCTCTCTCTCTCTCTCTCTCTCTCTCTCTCTCTCTCTCTCTCTCTCTCTCTCTCTCTCTCTCTCTCTCTCCCCCTCCCTCTACCTATTGTTGGTCGTTGTTCTCCTCCCTTTCCCCCCCTTTCTTCCTCACCCTCTTGCGCTCTAAATCCCATTCCATTCCCTCTGTGCTCATACAGTCTCATGGGCCCTGACCTCCTGCTGTGACCCCACAGAGCCGCGGTGACTTTGGTTCACAGTACAGTTTAGTTGGTAGAAGTCAGTGCAGAGGCTACAGATATGAGCTGCAAACTTTTTCCTGCTAGTCAGCATAAAAGTATGTGTGTGAATAGATCCTGTTGCATGCAAGTCCTCCATCTCTATCACTCTCTCTCTCTGTGTGTGTGTGTGTGTGTGTACGTGGTGGATCCTGTTGCATAGTAGTCCTCTATCAGTGTCTGCCTCCTGATCTGATTGATTGTTCTGGGTAAATTAGGACTGGGCGCTGGTGATGGGGACAGGAGTGAGTTACAATCTTCACCCCTGTCCTTGCCCTCCACCCTATCCTCCTTTGTGTCCCTGCTTTTATCCTCTTCCTCCATGTCCTCGTCCTTTCTTTCGCCTGTTCTGTCTCCTGCATTTTCTGTTTCTCATCTCGTCCCCTTTCTATGTTGTTTCTTTTCTTCCTCATCTTCCTCGTCATACTTCTTGCGTCAAATATATATCATTTGGCCTCCTCTCACATTTTTTCTCCTTACCATTTTGAGGATACAATGTACAGTACACTCTGACTTGGAAATGTCTATTTTCTTTATTACAAGTGCAGTTAGTTTGATTTCTGACAAAAGGTTTACTTAAAAAGACAAGATGTTAGATTTTGATACAGCATTGGGAAATATCTGTTCAGTGCATTTCCTTTCCTCACCTTTACTTTACCTCTACATTGCAATAATATAAGTTAATTGATTATTAAATTCCTTCTCCATTTGCACATGCATCATATACTCATATACTGTTTTGAGGAAAACCTGAGATTTTTTGTAGGCTTCATTGATGTTTTGCTTATTTCTGACATGTTCTTCCTTGATCCATGAACATATCTGGAAAAATGTATGATAATTTGCATTTTTTCCACACAAAGTTCAGTTATGTACTTACCTTTTTTAAATTACAACTGCTCCTTCTCACAAATTAAGGAAAAGACCCGGAGTTGGTGAATAGGCAATTATTGTTCATTTTATGTGTCCTACCTCACTGAAAATGTCATTCTAAGTACAGTATCTCACAAAAGTGAGTACACATCTCAATTTTTTGTAAATATTTGATCATATCTTTTCATGTGACAACACTGAAGAAATGACACTTTGCTACAATGTGAAGTAGGGAGTGTACAGCTTGTATAACAGTGTAAATTTGCTGTCCCCTCAAAATAACACATTACGCAGCCATTAATGTCTAAACCGCTGGCAGCAAAAGTTAGTACACCCCTATGTGAAAAGGTCCAAACTGGGCCCAAAGTGTCAATATTTTGTGTGACCACCATTATTTTCCAGCACTGCCTTACCCCTCTTGGGCTGGGAGTTCACCAGAACTTCATAGGTTGCCACTGGAGTCCTCTTCCACTCCTCCATAACGACATCACGGAGCTGGTGGATGTTAGAGACCTTGCGCTCCTCCACCTTCCGTTTGAGGATGCCTCACAGATGCTCAATAGGGTTTAGGTCTGGAGACATGCTTGACCAGTCTGTCACCTTTACCCTCAGCTTCTTCAGCAAGGCAGTGGTCGTCTTGGAGGTGTGTTTAGGGTCGTTATCATGTTGGAATACTGCAGTGCAGCACAGTCTCCGAAGGGAGGAGATCATGCTCTGCTTCAATATGTCACAGTACATGTTGGCATTCATGGTTCCCTCAATGAACTGTAGCTCCCCAGTGCCGGCAGCACTCATGCAGCCCCAGACCATGACACTCCCACTACCATGCTTGACTGTAGGCAAGACACACTTGTCTTTGTACTCCATACCTGGTTACCGCCACACACTATTGACACCCTCTGATCCAAATAAGTTTATCTTGGTCTCATCAGACCACAGGACATGGTTCCAGTAATCCACGTCCTTAGTCTGCTTGTCTTCAGAAAACGGTTTGCGAGCTTTCTTGTGCATCATCTTTATAAGAGGCTTCCTTCTAGGACGACAGCCATGCAGACCAGTTTGATTATGTGTGCGGCGCATGGTCTGAGCACTGACAGGCTGACCCCCACGCCTTCAACCTCTGCAGCAATGCTGGCAGCGCTCATACATCTATTTTCCAAAGACAACCTCTGGATATGACGCTGAGCACGTGCACTCAACTTCTTTGGTCGACCATGGTGAGGCCTGTTCTGAGTGGAACCTGTCCTGTGTCCTCTTCAGTGTTGTCACAAGAAAAGATATATTCAAATATTTACAAAAATGTGAGATGTGTACTCACTTTTGTGAGATACTTTATATGTAAACTGACGGTTTCAAGTTTCCCCAGCATACTCTCACAAGTTTCATATTGGACCTCAATTGCCTCTCTCTCTCTTTAACTAAAAGTAGCCTGATTGATCCCATGTGTGATAATCCACTGCTGATGTGGTGCATTTCTATAGCAGATCAATTGCTGCTTCTTTATCGGTGCATTAGCAGCCTGGCTTTTCTTTGGGCTCGGAGGGCTACACAGTTGTGGACAAAATGACACTCATGGTTTTCTGAATTGGGATTAAGATTTCCGCTTATGATTATTTGGGAACATGTGAAGGAACAAGATTGTGACTTGTGAATCAACCTAGCAAAACAGAAAGGCTGCACTTCTGATTTTATATTTAAAAAGAAAGAGCAGTGATAGAGTTATATTGAGTTGCAGGACTTTGCAAAACATAAATAAGTAATAGTCACCACATGGCCAATTTGTGGATCTTTCATTGTTTTCACCAGAATAAAAAACATTGATGAAATAGTAAAAACAACGTTTTTTTATAGATTGGGAGATTCGGGATTGAGAGAGAGAGAGACTGACATAACTAGTGTGCATTGACCTGATTCTGGGATGTGTTTAAAAATAATGTATTGAAAGTTACACATTCTGAAATTGTTCTAATGCGTAGTACATAATGAGCCCCACATTATTTTTCTCGTTATTGGTGTATGTGCTGGTTTAAATCTATGAAACTATGGATTTTACTGAGCTACTACTTGTTCTTCCTCTCCTCTCTTCTAGTTGTTACTTTTAAACTGCTGAATTGGTAACATTGTCAGAAAAGCTGCTAGCAAATGTGGTTAGGAAACAGGACCCCCCTCCTCCATAAATAGATGTTTGTTTCTGCTCCCTGTGTTTGTTTGTGTTGCCTCTTTCTGGATCGGGCCTGCAGGGACCATTTTTCAGAAAAGACAGCAAGGCTTTGGGGAATACTTAGACTTCCTCTTTTCTCTCCTCCCCTCCACTTCTCCCCTCTTGTCTTGTTAAGACATTTCTCTTCACATCTCTTCTCTTCTCTTCATCAGTTTTACCTAATTTTCCCCACTCCTCCATATTCTTTAAGGCCCTATTACATCCTATCCTAATTTTCCAGGACAAAATGTACTGTATATTGTATATTTTTGTTCAATGCTAAAATAGATATTGTATTTCAGTCTTTTGTCCCAATTTTCTCCCTCATCCTGCGGAATTTATTTTTCTTCATTTGCTTTTCTTTTTTGTGAGGCTTAAATATATATGATTCTACAGCTGCTGCTGCTTTACAGTAAAGCTGTTTGTTTTTCCTGCAGCAGGACCCTGGCTGACTGTCTGCAGAAGGCTGGTGTCCTGGAGTGGCACATCAGTTTGGTCAGTTCGCCCAGCACTCCTTCCTCTCCTCTTTCTCCCTCCCTTCCTCTTTCTCTCGCTTCCTCGTTCTCATACTACCCGGCACTTGAAAGAAGAGAGAAGCCCTGCTTCATGGCTTAGAGAATGAGCTCTGCCTCTCAGCTGCAGACTGAGAGAAGAGAAGAGAGGAGAGGAGAGAGAAGGGGAGAGAGGGAAAAGGGAGGACTAAAGACGAAAGCAAAAAGGCAGCGACACACTTGCATCTGTTGTGGCAGCGTCCTGCAACCGAGAAGCGAATGAGAAAGTGTCAGAGAGAGAGTATGCCAGAGTGAGAGGAGAGAGAGAAAGAGAGGAGATGTCAGACTGCCGTGTCCTTGAGAACTGCACCACAACTCTTTGAAGAGGGCCGGGAAACGGTGTGAGTAACGTGCATCTCAGCGGGACATGTGTGTTTTCTGTGTGTATGTGTTGCATGGTTTTGTGTGTGTGTGTGTGTGTGTGTGTGTGTGTGTGTGT